>NC_069509.1:134272523-134377523 GCF_027579735.1 Bombina bombina | reverse complement strand
TATTGCAAAGTTGTTTCATTATGCTTAATTAAACATTTTATATTAAAATATCAAGGTGTTCACTGTCCCTTTAAAAGGCCTTAAAGGGACACTGAACCCCAAAATTTTCTTTTGCAATTCAGCTTGAGCATGCAATTTTAAGCAACTTTCTAATTTACTCCTATTATCAAATTTTCTTAATTCTCTTGGTATCTTTATTTCAAAAGCAAGAATGTAAGTTTAGATGCCAGACCATTTCTGGTGAACAACCTGGGCTGTTCTTGCTGATTGGTGGATAAATTCACCCACCAATAAACAAGTGCTATCCAGAGTTCTGAACCAATAATTGGCTGACTCCCTAGCTTAGATGCCTTCTTTTTCAAATAAAGATAGCAAGAGAACGAATAAAATTGATAATAGGAGTAAATTAGAATGTTGCTTAAAATTGGATGCTCTATCTGAATCACAAAAGAAAAAAATTGGTTTCAGTGTTTCCACCTCTTAGCCAATAGCTGTGTGGGCTATCTGGCTTGGAGTCAGTTGGCGCACATGGCTATAAGAGGTGGAAGCATCACCTCACAGAAAAATATAATTCTGCTGTGGGCTGCCTGAGCAGCTCAGTGCGGCGAACACTTTAGACAAATAAAAGAGCTTTCAGCATGAAGTATTTTATACTTCATGACTGAAAGTCCCCTTTATTTGTTTCAATGGTAAATCCTAGCATTTCACAAATGCTAGGATTTACAATCACTTTAACCCCTTCCCTACTAGGTTTTTTAAGAAAACCTAGTAGGGAAGGGAATTAAAAAAAAAAAAAAAAAGAATTTACAGCATTTTTGCTATCACTCCCATTAAACAGAAATAGAGCCTTTGTTGTTGTTTTTTTTATTTACCTATCAAAACTATATCGCCTAGATTTAGAGTTTTGCGGCCAAAGGGGTGCGTTAGCTACGCATGTTTCCCCCCCCCCCCCCCCCGCACCTTTTAAATAATGCTGGTATTTAGAGTTCTCTGAAGGGCTGCGTTAGGCTCCAAAAAGGGAGTGTAGAGCATAAAAAAACTTGTGCACAATATCCCCATAGGAAACAATGGGGCAGTTTGAGCTGCAAAAAAACCTTAGGAGCGTTAAGCTCCTAATGCAGCCCCATTGTTTCCTATGGGGAAACACTTCCGAAGTCTGCACCTAACACCCTAACCTTACACTTATTAACCCCTAATCTGCCACCCCCGCTATCGCTGACCCCTGCATATTATTATTAACCCCTAATCTGCCGCTCCGTACACCGCCACCACCTACATTATACCTATGTACCCCTAATCTGCTGCCCCTAACACCGCCGACCCCTATATTATATTTATTAACCCCTAATCTGCCCCCCCAATGTCACCGCTACCTTACCTAATCTGCCGACCAGACCTCGCCGCCACTATAATAAATGTATTAACCCCTAAACCGCCTCACTCACTCCTCGCAAACCCTATAATAAATAGTATTAACCCCTAATCTGCCCTCCCTAACATCTGCGACACCTAACTTCAAGTATTAACCCCTAATCTGCCAACCGGACCTTGCTGCTACTCTAATAAATGTATTAACCCCTAAAGCTAAGTCTAACCCTAACCCTAACACCCCCCTAAATTAAATATAATTTTAATCTAACAAAATAAATTATTTCTTATTAAATAAATTAATCCTATTTAAAGCTAAATACTTACCTGTAAAATAAACCTTAATATAACGAATAATTATATTGTAGCTATTTTAGGATTTATATTTATTTTACAGGCAACTTTGTATTTATTTTAACTAGGTACAATAGCTATTAAATAGTTATTAACTATTTAATAGCTACCTAGTTAAAATAATTACAAAATTACCTGTAAAATAAATCCTAACCTAAGTTACAATTAAACCTAACACTACACTATCAATAAATAAATTAAATAAATTAACTACAATTACCTACAATTAAATCAACTAAACTAAATTACACACAAAAAAAAAACGATTACAAGAATTTTAAACTAATTACACCTACTCTAAGCCCCCTAAAAAAATAACAAAGCCTCCCAAAATAAAAAAATACCCAGGTACAATGTGTGCTGGGTATAATGTGTGTTAGGCACAGAGAGTGCTGGTTATAGTGTGTGCTAGGTTTAGCTTGTGTTAGGTATAACGTGTGCTAGGCACAGTGTGTGCTGGGTGCAGTGTGTGCTGGGTGCAGTGTGTGCTAGGTGCAATGCGTGCTAGGTGCAATGTGCGCTAGGTGCAACGAGTGCTAGGTTTAGTGTGTGCTAGACACAATGAGGGCTAGGTAAAGTGGGTACTAAGTATAGCGTGTACTAGGTACAAGGTGCATCTTATTTGTCTTTGGAATTTGTTGTTACCTGTACCATAAGATGTTGACTGAACCTGCTCTTTAATTTACTTGGACAAATCCATTAATACATTTTGCTGCAACTTATCATGACTTGATCTTTGGAGCATTTAATTTATACGTACCACCTCCCCCCCCCTCCCATATTTAGAGCCCACATCAGGGTTCAATCTTGGTGAACTATTTTCAGCACAAATTCCTGCAATTTACTTATGTTGTATCAATGTTCTGTAAGCTATTGCAACCGTACCTGTGTGTCCGATCCTTTCGTTTGTGTATGTTTGAACAGGGGTCCTGCGTGTCCCCAAGTGTTATCTTTCATATTAAAACCGAATAAAAATTAATTAAAAAAAAAAAAAAAATGCCCTACCCTATTCTAAAATAAAAAATTAACATCTCTATTACCTTACCAGCCCTTAAAAGGGCTTTTTGCGGGGCATGCCCCAAAGAAATCAGCTCTTTTGCCTGTAAAAAAAAACATACAATACCCCCCCCAACATTACAACCCACCACCCATATACCCCTACTCTAACCCACCCAAATCCCCCTTAAAAAACCTAACACTAAACCCCTGAAGATCTCCCTACCTTGTATTCACCCAGCCGGGTATCACCGATCCGTCCAGAAGAGGGTCCGAAGTCTTCATCCTATCCGGCCAGAAGAGGTCCTCCAGAGGGTCCGAAGTCTTCATCCAGGCGGCATCTTCTATCTTCTTCCATCCGGAGCGGAGCGGTTCCATCTTGAAGCAGCCGACGCGTAGCCATCCTTCCTCACCGACGGACTAACGACGAATGAAGGTTCCTTTAAATGACGTCATCCAAGATGGCGTCCCTCAAATTCTGATTGGCTGATAGGATTCTATCAGCCAATCGGAATTAAGGTAGGAAAAATCTGATTGGCTGATTGAATCAGCCAATCAGATTCAAGTTCAATCCGATTGGCTGATTAGATCAGCCAATCAGATTGAGCTCGCATTCTATTGGCTGTTCCGATCAGCCAATAGAATGCAAGCTCAATCTGATTGGCTGATCCTATCAGCCAATCGGAATTCGAGGGACCCATCTTGGATGACGTCATTTAAAGGAACTTTCATTCGTCGTTAGTCCGTCGGTGAGGAAGGATGGCTCCGCGTCGGCTGCTTCAAAATGGACCCGCTCTGCTCCGGATGGAAGAAGATAGAAGATGCCGCCTGGATGAAGACTTCCGACCTTCTAGAGGACCTCCTCTGGCCGGATAAGATGAAGACTTCGGACCCTCTGGAGGACATCTTCTGGCCGGATAGGATGAAGACTTCGGACCCTCTTCTGGACGGATCGGTGATACCCGGCTGGGTGAATACAAGGTAGGGAGATCTTCAGGGGCTTAGTGTTAGGTTTTTTAAGGGGGGTTTGGGTGGGTTAGAGTAGGGGTATGTGGGTGGTGGGTTGTAATGTTGGGGGGGGGTATTTTATGTTTTTTTTACAGGCAAAAGAGCTGATTTTCTTTGGGGCATGCCCCGCAAAAAGCCCTTTTAAGGGCTGGTAAGGTAATAGAGCTGTTAACTTTTTATTTTACAATAGGGTAGGGCATTTTTTTATTTTGGGGGGCTTTGTTATTTTTTTAGGGGGCTTAGAGTAGGTGTAATTAGTTTAAAATTCTTGTAATTTTTTTTTTGTAATTTAGTGTTTTTTTTTTTTGTAATTTAGTTTAGTTGATTTAATTGTAGGTAATTGTAGTTAATTTATTTAATTTATTTATTGATAGTGTAGTGTTAGGTTTAACTTAGGTTAGGATTTATTTTACAGGTAATTTTGTAATTATTTTAACTAGGTAGCTATTAAATAGTTAATAACTATTTAATAGCTATTGTACCTAGTTAAAATAAATACAAAGTTGCCTGTAAAATAAATATAAATCCTAAAATAGCTACAATATAATTATTCGTTATATTGTAGCTATATTAGGGTTTATTTTACAGGTAAGTATTTAGCTTTAAATAGGATTAATTTATTTAATAAGAAATAATTTATTTCGTTAGATTAAAATTATATTTAATTTAGGGGGGTGTTAGGGTTAGGGTTAGACTTAGCTTTAGGGGTTAATACATTTATTAGAGTAGCGGCGAGGTCCGGTCGGCAGATTAGGGGTTAATAAGTGTAGGTAGGTAGCGGCGACGTTGGGGGGGGCAGATTAGGGGTCAATAAATATTATGTAGGTGTCAGCGGTGTTAGGGGCAGCAGATTAGGGGTTTATAGGGATAATGTAGGTGGCAGCGGTGTCTGGTCGGCATATTAGGGGTTAAAAAAATGTATTAGCGTGGCTGTGATGTGGGGGGACCTCGGTTTAGGGGTACATAGGTAGTTTATGGGTGTTAGTGTACTTTAGAGCACAGTAGTTAAGAGCTTTATAAACCGGCGTTAGCCCATAAAGCTCTTAACTCCTGACCTTTTTCTGCGGCTGGAGTCTTGTCGGTAGAGGCTCTACCGCTCACTTCAGCCAAGACTCTTAATACCAGCATTAGGAAGATCCCATTGAAAAGATAGGATACGCAATTGGCGTAAGGGGATCTGCGGTATGGAAAAGTCGCAGCTGGAAAGTGAGCGTTAGACCCTTTCCTGACTGACTCTAAATACCAGCGGGCAGTAAAAAGCAGCGTTAGGACCTCTTAACGCTGGTTTTGACGGCAAACGCAGAACTCTAAATCTAGGCGTATGTTTTTTAAGTAGGCAACCCAAGGTATTGATCTAGGTCCATTTTGGTATATTTGATGCCACCATTTTGCTGCCAAATGTGATCATATTTAAAAAAATGTTTACTTTTTCACAAAAATTGGGTTTCTTACTGAAATTATTTATATACCACTTGTGCAATCACGATACAAATGGTTGTAAAAGCTTCTCTGGAATCCTTTTTGCTCAGAAATAGCAGACACATATGGCTTTGCCATTGGCTTTTGGTAATTAGAAGGCCGCTAATTGCAGCTGTGCCCTATTCATGGGTCAAGTCCTACAAAAAAAAGTGTGGGAACTCACCAAGACTTCCACCCCCTCACAATTAATATTGTTTTATACACACACACACACACTGTATTTATATGTATATAATCTATACACTAGAGCCTCACACACTTAAGGTGCAATAGTCCAATTTCTGCTGAGGGGACTAAATAACCTAAGAGCAAGCCACATTGTTTACATTGCACCGTATTTTACAAATACTTACCTTCTTCTCCTGAAACACCGGATCGCTGATCGCCCCGCCTGCTTCTTCCTGCTGTACTAACACAGCAATGACGAAACCGTCTTCCTCCAATCACGGCGTGGCCTCACCAGATGAACGCTCCTGGGGGAGAAGCCGTGATTGGAGAAAGCAGATTTCATCATTGCTGACTAAGTACAGAGGAGCTGCAGGCTTGGGATCGGCGATCCGGCGTTTCAGGAAAAGAAGGTAAGTACTTGTAAAATCCGGTGCAATGTAAACTTTCATGAATGAAAGTGCCCCTGTTTTTAATAGTTTTTTTAAAAAACGGGCACTGATTCATGAAAGTTGACATTCACTTAAACTATCGGGAATGAGACTAACCAGGCACTCAACCCCAGGGCCCAGATATAAAGTGTGTTCCTTCTGAAATGAAAAAAAGTGATATTGTCCGAGATAATGGGCCCTTCTTAAACTATAACTACCCAATATTAGGACAGGTCACATGGGCAGGTTCTCTTATGCGCTAATTTTCAGGAAAGGAGCAATAAGGATTCCTGGTCACACACTTTAACATTAAAGCTCATGCTGCACATAGGCAGCTTGATGTGTTCCCTGTAAAAGTGCTGGATCAGATCTAGTATTTACTTTGGTGAGAGGTAGAGATATGCATTCGTTTTTGGACAATTCGTCACAAAAATGGGACTTTTGTTTTCGAAAACAAAAAATCTGAAGGAATGCACCAACAAAAATGAAAGAAAACAAAAAATTCTGACGGAAATTGTCAGTTATCATTCGTTAAGGGTTAAATACTTAACTGCGAGCTGGAGAGCGCGCTGACCAAATTCCCTTCTTGCCAGAGTTCTGGCCGCGCTAAACAGGAGGCTTAAAGTTAGTGCAGGTCCTGGTAAGAAAGAGCATTAAGCCAGGAGCACGGGCAGCCGAGGCTCTGGCAAGAAGAGGATTGGGTAAGCGCGCTCTTCACAGCGCATTAAAGGGATGGTAAACACCAACAATGTTATTGTTTAAAAAGATAGATAATCCCTTTATTTACCATTCCCCAGTTTTGCATAACCAACACTGTTATATTAATAGACTTTTTCCCTCTGTAATTACCTTGTATCTAAGCTTCTGCTGACTGCCTCCTTATCTCAGTTCTTTTGACAGACTTGCATTTCAGGCAATTAGTGCTGACTCTTAAATAACTCCGCCTGCGTGAGCACAATGTTATCTATATGAAACACATGAACTAAAGCCCTCTAGCTGTGTAATCCTGTCAAATGCATTCAGATAAGAGGCAGACTTCAAGGGTTTAGAAATTAGCATATGAGCCTACCTAGGTTTAGCTTTCAATTAAAGGGACACTGAACCCATATTTTTTCTTTCATGATTCAGATAGAGTATGTAATTGTAAGCAACTTTCTAATTTACTTCTATTATCAATTTTTCTTCATTCTCTTGCAATCTTTATTTGAAAAGAAGGCATCTCAGCTAAGGAGCCAGCAAATTGTGGGTTCAGAACCATGGACAGCACTTGTTTAAAGGTGCTGTCCAATCAGCAAGGACAACCCAGGTTGTTCACCTAAAATGGGCCGGCATCTAAACTTACATTCTTGCTTTTCAAATTAACATAACAAGAAAATGAAGACAATTTGATAATAGGAGTAAATTAGAAAGCTGCTTAAAATTGCATGCTCTATCTGAATCACAAAAGATTTTTTTTGGCTACAGTGTCCCTTTAAGAATAACAAGAGAAGTAAGCAAATTTGATGATAAAAGTAAATTAGAACGTTGTTTAAAATGACATGCCCTATATGAATCATTAAAGTTTAATTTGCACTTTACTATACCTGTAGCTTCAAAACAGTTACATTCATTAGAGGATTCCAAAACTTTCTTTTTTTTTGTCTACACCGTGACAACAAATTTAAATTACCAAACATGCATGTATTATAAATTACGTATTTTTATATTCCAACGATGTTTCTCTGTCATATAAAATTATTTTTTTTAATTTCTCAGATGACGTCGTTCAAGACAACCCTCTAAAATAGGCCGTGCACTGTCTAAATCCATTTCCAATCCAATCTCGATGTTTTGCATATAATTAAGGGACTATTTCGTCACCCTGCGCATGCGTATTGTGATCTATAGATTTGCGCATGCGCATACCCCCTCCATGATACCACAATTACAGCCGGTCTGCTGTATATACTCCGCCATTATGATAACCTGGGTTATCGGTCAGGGTTGGAGGATTGAAATGTATAGCCAGCGGTGGGTTTGGAAATAGTTTGATTTTCGGAATGGGATTTCACATAAATGGTACTTCTTTGAAACTACAAGTAAATTACAAAATAAATGATAATATATTGATATTGCGATTGCAGGAACAATTTTTTGGGGGTTTAGTGTCCCTTTAATGAAAACAAATGTAAATGTTTAACAAAAATTTTGATTTTCATTTCGTTTTAAACTAAACTAAAACCGAATAGAGCAGGCAACGAATGTTCAGAGAAACTAATTTCCTCAAATATCCAAAAGGAACATTTTTTTTGGCCTGCGCATGTCTAGTGAGAGGGTAAAATAAAAAATGCCTTAGCTGGCAAAGTGTTGTCAGGCTAAATAAAGGTTGTGCCAAACCAAGAATATAATTCACGTTTAATAAAAATGGTAAATGTATAATTTCTTTCTTCATTCTCTATAGTAACCCAGTTCCTAAATTAGTGTTTAATCGTGTGAATGGGAAACGTTCCCAGACTTCAGGCCGTGCCCAGGAGGAAGAAGTTTACACACTGGAACATGAAGAGAATGTTCGTTTTGTTTACCAAGGTGAGTACAAACACTGACTTAAAGGGACAGTATACAACGATTTTCCTATAACTGCATGTAATAGACACTACTATAAAGAAGAATATGTGCAGATACTGATATAAAAATCCAGTGTAATACATTTTAAAACTTACTTAGAAGCTCCCAGTTTAGAGCTGTTGGTGAGGGTTAGGCTGGGGACACCCACTGAAAGGGGCTGGAATGACAAAAAGAGCAGACCCCCCCCCCCCCCTTCATATGAAACGACAGATAACATACTCAGGAGCAAGCAGAAGTCTGTAGACATCAGTATACATCTGATACTTTGGGGCTTGGTTATGAGTCTGAAAATCAGCACAATGTTATTAAAAAAATAAGCAAAACTATACATTGTTACAGAAACACTCCCATATGGGCTATATAAATGGATCGTTTACAAAACATTTATGCAAAGAAAAATCTAGTGTACAATGTCCCTTTAATAAATTGGCATTACCTTCTCATAGGGTACCTGGTATTTCATGATTGCCCCTGGTCTGTGCCTCTCTCTCACCCTCAGAGCTTACAGTCAAATATTCATAAAGCATGCAATTTTAAACAAATTTCTAATGAACTTCTATGATAACATTTTTTGTTTCCTTTGGTATCTTTTGTTGAAAAGCAGGGATGTGAGCTCAGGAGTGTGCACGTATCTGGCGCACTATATGGCAGCAGTTTTGCAAAAAATGTATCCATTTACAAGAGCCCCAGATGGCAGCCCTATTTCCTACCATGTAGTGCTCCAGACAGCTACCTAAGTATCTCTTCAACAAAGAATACCAGGGTGATGATTATTTGATAATAAAAGTAAATTTGAAACTTTAAAAAAAAAAAAATAATGTATGCTCTGTTTTAATCACAAAATATGTTTTGGGGGGTTTCATACCCCTTTAACTATACTAGATTAGACAGATGAGTTGTGGTTGTTTTTATTATCTGGTTATATTACTGGGTACTTTGAGGTTAATAATCTTAAACTTGCCTTAAGGAGCATTACTCGCTAGACTAGATCTGGTGGGACCTGCTTTCAGCTAAAAATTTGTGTCGTTAGAGACATATTGTTTTGCAGTTGATACAAAATTGTTATGTAAGGCAATTAGGTCATTGCAGGATGAAAATGCTTTTCAAGGGGATTTACAAACATTTAGAAGAATGGGCAGATAAATGGAAAATGAGATTTAATACTGGAAAATGCAATGTATAATTTAAATGGGACTAGACAACAAAACAGAGGAGGAAAGGGATTTGGGAGTAGTAATAGATAACAAGCTAAAGATAGGTGCATAATGCAGGGCAGCGGCGTCTAAGGCTAATAAGATACTAGTATGTATTAAACGAGGCATTTATGCAAGGGAGGAAAGCATAATTCTGCCACTATATAAATCCCTGGTAAGACCTCACCTTGAGTATGGAGTGCAGTTCTGGGGACCAATCGCAAAAAAAGACATTCCAGACTTAGAAAAAGTTCAGAGAAGGGTCACAAAACTAAGGGGAATGGAGAATTCGAAAGGACAGTCTATAACGGAATTTGTATAGTTTAAAAATATAGATAATCCCTTTATTACCCACTCCCCAGATTTGCATAACAAACACAGTTATATTAATACACTTTTTACCTCTGTGATTACCTTGTATCTAAGCCTCTGCAGACTGCCCCCTTATTTCAGTTCTTGCATTTTACCCAATCAGTGCTAACTCCATGGTAACTCCACGTGCATGTTATCTATATGGCACACATGAACTAACACCCTCTAGTGGTGAAAAACTGTCAAAATGCATTCAGATAAGGGGCAGCCTTTAAGGTTTTAGAAATTAGCATATGAGCCTACCTAGGTTTAGCTTTCAACTAAGAATACCAAGAGAACAAAGCAAAATTGGTGATAAAAGTAAATTGGAAAGTTGTTTAAAATTACATGCCCTATCTGAATCATAAAAGTTTATTTTGGACTAGACTGTCCCTTTAAGCTATGAGAAGAGGTTAGTCAAACTGGCGCTTGAGAGGTAATACAGAGGTATTACTTTATATAAATATATTCAAGGCCCATATACAGAGACGGCAGGAGCTCTGTTTATTTCAAGAAAATTGTTTGTGACAAGAGGTCACAATTTAAGGTTGGAGGAAAGGAGCTTTAATCTCCAGCAACGGAAACATTTTTTCACTGTAAGAGCAATCAAATTGTGGAACTCATTAGCTATGGAGGCAGTAAATGCCAATACCTTAGATACATTTAAAAATGGTTTAAAAACATTTCTTGCTAGAAACAGAATTCAGGGATATTAGTTTGTGTTAAATCGGTCAGCTTTTTAATGGGACTAATTTAAGCTCAACAGGAGCTTTTATTATAAATAAATTAAGATTTGTTGAAGTGTTTTTTCAACCTCATCTACTTTTGTTACTATATATATCAAGCTGAAATTATTCTTATTGTCTATTTGCATATTACTTTTTTGTGTGTCCCCCCTCATAATGTACTTATTTTATTTAGCCTGGCAGGAAGTACAGAACAAGTTGGAGGAATCCAATCAAAATGGATGTGCCCCACAGCAATACCAAGACCATAGCCCGGATACCGCCCTAAAGAGTAAGATACTCTAGACTGATGTGTGTCACAAGGTTATCTGTAATTGATAAAAGCAATATTAACGGTATATAAGTGCAAAAAAAAATGCTCTTAAAATGTTAATACCCTTTAAAAATTAAATCCTGCAACCAATACAAATCACTTTACTCTGGTGGATTGTATAGTATCTTACACTCTCCTCTATTTTGTATACATGCGTTTCTCTATTAGGGTAATACGCGTTTTGCATATTTTTACACAATCTCACAACCTTTTAGTTTGCAGTAAAAAACAGGCGGGAAAATGTTTACAAAATACCCCAGACCTGGAAAAGAAATTTCAGCTACACCCATGGAACGCCCCTGTTCCACCCCCTTAGGAGAGGCAGGGAAATGAATGTTATAATAAGGAAAAAAAATATGCATAGAATTTTGTATTATAAATACAAATTTCATAGCATTTTTGTACATGTGCAGTATAGTTATATTGTGATTTCTACTGCGCACCTTTAGTTTCGGTGCAAATTAAAATACAACTGAATTTTTTCATAAAATATGATTTTTACACAACCATTTTGAAAATATTTGTAAAGTGATACAAATATAAACTTTTTCTGTGTATTTTTATTTCAATACTGCATTTATTAGTTTAATATAATTTTTAAATTACAATTTTTTGTGTCCCCTACTGTAATATAGCATCACCTGTACATACTTTTAAGCAGGGAGCATCCCTTTGAGAGACACAGTGTTCTAAAAGGTAAACACTGCCTTTTTAGAATTAGGACAGAGGCTTCTTAGTACTGGAGAGATTTCTTATAGAATCTCACAAGCCTAAAGTGCCCTATATGTTTAACCCCTGCAAATTGGTTAAACACATAGTTAAAGTTGGTTCCAGAGCAACAATACACAACTGGGATAGAGCTGAACATATCTGGGGAGCCAATGGCAAGAGATAATTGTGTGTAATCACCAATCACCAGCTAGCTCCTAGTTCGTTGTTGCTGCCCAGGATATGTGCATATGCTTTTCAATCAAGGATAACAAGAGAACAACGTGACATTGTAAAATCTTAAATTGCATGATCTACCTGAATCACAAAGTTTAATTTTGACTTTGATGTCCCCTTCATTTTCAGACTTTGTTCCGATTGACCTAGAGGAGTGGTGGGGACAGCGTTTCCTTGCGAACATTGAAAACTCTGCTTAAAGGAGAGTGTCTGCATCTTTTGCAAAAGGACTTATGACTCTCTCATGCCATCAGGGTATTCTGGTATCTGTAGCATCGTGCACTATTCCTTGAGAGGGAATCCAAAAACTGTGGTGAAGACAATGAAGATGCTATGATGACATTTGCCGCACTTCTGTTTCCGAAAATAACACACGTCCCCCTCTTCTGAGACGGATATGAACACAAAAGTTTTCGGCCTCAAGCCAGAACTAGCAGTGGTGATCTGCTTAATAGGTCAGGGATTTCCACAGCCCTTTGAAGAAGAAGAAAACAACACTACAAGTTGATCTTGGCTACAATCCCAGAATCCTTTTGTGCAGAGGATGTTGGAGACATAGCTAATTGTGGTAAATTTAAGGGCTTTCCTCATTTAGTGGCAAGTCCACTGCTGCAGTAAAGGCACAAGAAATCTTCCCCTCCGTGAGAGATGTATGATTGACAACTGATTATTTGCTTGCTTTGAGTGTTTGAGATGACCAGACTTCCTGTATGCATGGTTCAGTTAATGCGACCGCCCTTTGCGTACCAGAATATGCAGACCTCAGAACCACTGGTTTGACAATGTCTGGAATTCCTGTGAACCAAGGGACACAACACTTCCCCTCTCATCCCTGCCCTTTTTTTATTGGAGGGGTCTGTACAGAGTGGGAAATATCTATTTTTCTAAATAAAGTTGGGTTTTGCCTCAAGTGTCAGCATTTCTGCAAAATCAGCCAAGTTTAAAAGTCTTCAGTAGCCATTTTAACACAATCTGTTGTGATAAATCAGAGGCTTTACATTATAATTTACAATCTACATAAGCACAAGGGGGTGGGGGCAGTTATCATTATTTTAGCTTATACAACTATAGACAAGATTCTAATTTCAAAGAAATTTTAAATAATGTAGAGAAAATCTGCAGGTCAGCATTTGAATACACCTTCAGTAACTAAAAGGGACAGTCTACTTGATTTTTTTATTATTATTTAAAGAGATAGATAACGCCTTTACTATCCATCCCCCAGCTTTGCACAACCAACATTGTTTTAATAACCCCTTTATGACCGCAATGTAACCTGTACGTCGCTGGTCATTAAGGGATTGTCTGGGTATAATAGTGCCCTTCCTCCCTCCTGCAGGCTTGTTAAAATAGCGAGACGGTGCTATTTAAAAACATACCCCCATAGAAAGACCAGCGACGTATAGGGTATGTAACTGGTCATTAAGGGGTTAATATAGTTTATAACCTTTAAACCTCTAAATATCTGTTTCTACGCCTCTGCAGGCAGCCTCTTATCTCAGTACATTTTGTCAGCTTTTCACAGCCAGGCAGTGCTAGTTCATTTGTGTCATATAGATAACATTGTGCTCAATCCAGTGGAGTTATTTATGAAGCAGCACCAATTGGCTAAAATGCAAATTTGTAAATAGCACTGAGATAAGGGGGCAGTCTGATGAGGCTTAGATACAAGGCAATCACAGAGGTAAAATAATTTATGCTTACCTGATAAATGTATTTCTCTTGTAGTGTATCCAGTCCACGGATCATCCATTACTTGTGGGATATTCTCCTTCCCAACAGGAAGTTGCAAGAGGATCACCCACAGCAGAGCTGCTATATAGCTCCTCCCCTCACTGCCATATCCAGTCATTCGACCGAAACAAGCCGAGAAAGGAGAAACCATAGGGTGCAGTGGTGACTGTAGTTTAATTAAAATTTAGACCTGCCTGAAAAGGACAGGGCGGGCCGTGGACTGGATACACTACAAGAGAAATAAATTTATCAGGTAAGCATAAATTATAGTGATGCACCGAAATGGAAATTCTAGACCGAAACCGAATCCGAAAATCCAGGATGGACTTGGCCGAAAACCGAAACTGATACCAAAAATGTGTTTTTTCAAAAAAAATTTTTTAGTTTTTTTTTTTTTTTTGCATAATTAGAGCCAATAAAAAAGCCCACACATTTATTGAAAGTAATACACTAAAATTGGACCAAAATATCTTAAAACAATAATATGCTACACAATAATTTTACCAAGAAAAAAATAAAAAGTAAAAAAATGCAATTTTCGGCCAAAATGTTTCCTAACTTAAAACAATTATAAATATCAATATACTGTATTCTTCATTTAGTTCTATGTAACAGAATCATATTTAACTGTTTTGTTTTTTTTTTACCAATTATCCAAATAAAGTATAGTCCTAGAAAACTCATTATATGCAGAACAGTAAGTCAAGTAATAAACTTAAACAGCAGCTCTAGGCTAGCATCAAATTTGAAACATGCTACACAATAATTTTACCGAAAATAAAAGGCAAAAAACCCGAAAACCGAAATAGCCAAAAAGGCTATTTTCGGCCGAAACTTTCTGCGGCCGAAATTTCAGTGCATCCCTAATAAATTATGTTTTCTCTTGTTAAGTGTATCCAGTCCACAGATCATCCATTACTTGTGGGATACCAATACCAAAGCTAAAGTACACGGATGATGGGAGGGACAAGGCAGGAACTTAAACGGAAGGAACCACTGCCTGTAGAACCTTTCTCCCAAAAACAGCCTCCGAAGAAGCAAAAGTATCAAATTTGTAAAATTTGGAAAAAGTATGAAGCGAAGACCAAGTTGCAGCCTTGCAAATCTGTTCAACAGAGGCCTCATTTTTAAAGGCCCAGGTGGAAGCCACAGCTCTAGTAGAATGAGCTGTAATCCTTTCAGGAGGCTGCTGTCCAGCAGTCTCATAGGCTAAACGGATTATACTCCGAAGCCAAAAAGAAAGAGAGGATGCCAAGGCCTTCTGACCTCTCCTCTGTCCAGAGTAAACAACAAACAGGTTAGATGTTTGGCGAAAATCTTTAGTAGCCTGTAAGTAAAACTTCAAGACACGGACTACGTCTAGATTATGCAAAAGACGTTCCTTCTTTGAAGAAGGATTAGGACATATGGATGGAACAACAATCTCTTGATTGATATTCTTGTTAGAAACCACCTTAGGTAAAAACCCAGGTTTTGTACGCAGAACAACTTTATCTGAATGAAAGATCAGATAAGGAGAATCACAATGTAAGGCAGATAACTCCGAGACTCTTCGAGCCGAGGAAATAGCCATCAGAAAAAGAACTTTCAGAACCAAGTTTAAGCTCCATGGAGGAGCAACAGGTTTAAACACAGGCTTAATTCTAACTAAAGCCTGACAAAATGCCTGAACGTCTGGAACTTCTGCCAGACGCTTGTGTAAAAGAATAGACAGAGCAGAAATCTGTCCCTTTAAAGAACTAGCTGATAATCCTTTGTCCAAACCCTCTTGGAGGAAGGACAATATCCTAGGAATCCTAACCCTACTCCATGAGTAATTTTTGGATTCACACCAATGAAGATATTTACGCCATATCTTGTGGTAAATTTTCCTGGTGACAGGCTTTCGTGCCTGTATTAAGGTATCAATTACTGACTCGGAGAAGCCACGCTTTGATAGGATCAAGCGTTCAATCTCCATGCAGTCAGTCTCAGAGAAAGTAGATTCGGATGATTGAAAGGACCTTGTATTAGAAGGTCTTGTCTCAGAGGCAGAGCCCATGGTGGAAAGGATGACATGTCCACTAGGTCTGCATACCAGGTCCTGCGTGGCCACGCAGGCGCTATCAATATCACCGATGCTCTTTCCTGTTTGATTTTGGCAATCAGACGAGGGAGCAAAGGAAACGGTGGAAACACATAAGCCAGGTTGAAGAAACAAGGCGCTGCTAGAGACGCCATGAGATCCAATTCTGGTTTGCCCCAACGGAGAACCAATTGAGCAAACACCTCCGGATGGAGTTCCCATTCCCCCGGATGAAAAGTCTGATGACTTAGAAAATCCGCCTCCCAGTTCTCTACACCTGGGATATGGATCGCTGACAGGTGGCAAGAGTGAGTCTCTGCCCAGCGAATTATCTTGGAGACTTCTGACATCGCTAGGGAACTCCTGGTTCCCCCTTGATGGTTTATGTAAGCCACAGTCGTGATGTTGTCCGACTGAAATCTGATGAACCTCAGTGTTGCTAGCTGAGGCCAAGCCAGAAGAGCATTGAATATTGCTCTTAACTCCAGAATATTTATTGGGAGGAGTTTCTCTTCCTGAGTCCATGAACCCTGAGCCTTCAGGGAGTTCCAGACTGCACCCCAACCTAGAAGGCTGGCATCTGTTGTTACAATTGTCCAATCTGGTCTGCGAAAGGTCATACCCTTGGACAGATGGGCCCGAGATAACCACCAGAGAAGAGAATCTCTGGTTTCCTGACCCAGATTTAGTAGAGGGGACAAATCTGTGTAATCCCCATTCCACTGACTGAGCATGCATAATTGCAGCGGTCTTAGATGCAGGCGCGTGAATGGCACTATGTCCATTGCCGCTACCATTAAGCCAATTACTTCCATGCACTGAGCCACCGTGGGGCGCGGAATGGAGTGAAGAACACGGCAAGCATTTAGAAGTTTTGATAACCTGGACTCCGTCAGGTAAATTTTCATTTCTACAGAATCTATTAGAGTCCCTAGGAAGGAAACCCTTGTGAGAGGAGATAGAGAACTCTTTTCTTCGTTCACTTTCCACCCATGCGACCTCAGGAATGCCAGAACTATCTCTGTATGAGATTTGGCAATTTGAAAGCTTGACGCCTGTATCAGGATGTTGTCCAGGTAAGGAGCCACCGCTATGCCTCGCGGTCTTAGGACCGCCAGAAGTGAGCCCAGAACCTTTGTAAAAATTCTTGGGGCTGTAGCCAACCCGAATGGAAGAGCTACAAATTGGTAATGCCTGTCTAGAAAGGCAAACCTCAGGAACTGATGATGATTCTTGTGAATCGGAATGTGAAGGTAGGCATCCTTTAAGTCCACTGTGGTCATGTACTGACCCTCTTGGATCATGGGTAAAATGGTTCGAATAGTTTCCATCTTGAATGACGGAACTCTGAGGAATTTGTTTAGGATCTTTAAATCCAAAATTGGTCTGAAGGTTCCTTCTTTTTTGGGAACCACAAACAGATTTGAATAAAACCCCTGTCCTTGTTCCGTCTGCGGAACTGGATGGATCACTCCCATTACAAGGAGATCTTGTACGCAGCTTAGGAATGCCTCTTTCTTTATCTGGTTTGCAGATAATCTTGAAAGGTGAAATCTCCCTTGTGGAGGAGAAGCTTTGAAGTCCAGAAGATATCCCTGAGATATGATCTCCAACGCCCAGGGATCCTGAACATCTCTTGCCCACGCCTGGGCGAAGAGAGAGAGTCTGCCCCCTACTAGATCCGTTGTCGGATAGGGGGCCGCTCCTTCATGCTGTCTTAGAGGCAGCAGCAGGCTTTCTGGCCTGCTTGCCCTTGTTCCAGGACTGGTTAGGTTTCCAGGCCTGGTTGGATTGAGCAAAAGTTCCCTCTTGTTTTGAAGCAGAGGAAGTTGATGCTGCACCTGCCTTGAAATTTTGAAAGGCACGAAAATTAGACTGTTTGGCCTTTGATTTGGCCCTGTCCTGAGGAAGGGTATGACCCTTACCTCCAGTAATGTCAGCAATAATTTCTTTCAAACCAGGCCCGAATAAGGTCTGCCCCTTGAAAGGAATGTTGAGTAATTTAGACTTTGAAGTCACATCAGCTGACCAGGATTTGAGCCATAGTGCCCTACGCGCCTGGATGGCGAATCCGGAATTCTTAGCCGTTAGTTTAGTCAAATGAACAATGGCATCAGAAACAAATGAGTTAGCTAGCTTAAGAGTTCTAAGCTTGTCAACAATTTCAGTCAATGGAGCTGTATGGATGGCCTCTTCCAGGGCCTCAAACCAGAATGCCGCCGCAGCAGTGACAGGCGCAATGCATGCAAGGGGCTGTAAAATAAAACCTTGTTGAATAAACATTTTCTTAAGGTAACCCTCTAATTTTTTATCCATTGGATCTGAAAAAGCACAACTGTCCTCAACCGGGATAGTGGTACGCTTTGCTAAAGTAGAAACTGCTCCCTCCACCTTAGGGACAGTCTGCCATAAGTCCTGTGTAGTGGCATCTATTGGAAACATTTTTCTAAATATAGGAGGTGGGGAAAAGGGCACACCGGGCCTATCCCACTCCTTACTAATAATTTCTGTAAGCCTTTTAGGTATTGGAAAAACATCAGTACTCACCGGCACTGCATAGTATTTATCCAGCCTACACAATTTCTCTGGCACTGCAATTGTGTCACAGTCATTCAGAGCAGCTAATACCTCCCCAAGCAATACACGGAGGTTCTCAAGCTTAAATTTAAAATTAGAAATCTCTGAATCAGGTCTCCCCGATTCAGAGACGTCACCCACAGACTGAAGCTCTCCGTCCTCAGGTTCTGCATATTGTGACGCAGTATCAGACATGGCTCTTACAGCATCTACGCGCTCTGTATCTCGTCTAACCCCAGAGCTATCGCGCTTGCCTCTCAATTCAGGCAATCTGGATAATACCTCTGACAGGGTATTATTCATGATTGCAGCCATGTCCTGCAAAGTAATCGCTATGGGCGTCCCTGATGTACTTGGCGCCATATTAGCGTGCGTCCCTTGAGCGGGAGGCGAAGGGTCCGACACGTGGGGAGAGTTAGTCGGCATAACTTCCCCCTCGACAGACCCCTCTGGTGACAATTCTTTTATAGATAAAGACTGATCTTTACTGTTTAAGGTGAAATCAATACATTTAGTACACATTCTCCTACGGGGCTCCACCATGGCTTTTAAACATAATGAACAAGTATCCTCTGTTTCAGACATGTTTGTACAGACTAGCAAGCTTGGAAAACACTTTAAAGCAAGTTAACAAGCAATATAAAAAAGTTACTGTGCCTTTAAGAGAAACAAATTTTGACAAAATTTGAAATAACAGTGAAAAAAGGCAGTTACACTAACAAAATTTTTACAGTGTATGTAACAAGTCAGCAGAGCATTGCACCCACTTGCAAATGGATGATTAACCCCTTAATAACAAAAACAGAATAATAAATGACAAAAAGGTTTTTTTTTTTTGTTTTGTTTTTTTTTAAACACAGTCACAACAACTGCCACAGTTTTGTTACCCTCCTCAAACACGACTTTGAAGCCTTTTGAGCCCTTCAGAGATATCCTGTATCATGCAGAGGGAAGATGAATGTCTCTGTCAGTATTTTTATCTGCACAGAAAAACACTAAAAAAGGCCCCTCCCACTCATATTACAACAGTGGGAAGCTGTTTCTAGGCAAAAATCAAGCCAGCCATGTGGAGAAAAACTAGGCCCCAATAAGTTTTGTCACCAAACATATATAAAAACGATTAACATGCCAGCAAACGTTTTATATTACACTTTCATAAGAGTATGTATCTCTGTTAATAAGCCTGATACCAGTCGCTATCACTGCATTTAAGGCTTAACTTACATTAATCCGGTATCAGCAGCATTTTTCTAGCAAATTCCATCCCTAGAAATATGTTAACTGCACATACCTTCTTGCAGGAAAACCTGCACTCCATTCCCCCTCTGAAGTTACTTCACTCCTCAGAATATGTGAGAACGGCAATGGATCTTAGTTACTTCTGCTAAGATCATAGAAATCACAGGCAGATTCTTCTTCTAATACTGCCTTTGATGAAACAGTACACTCCGGTACCATTTAAAAATCACAAACTTTTGATTGAAGTTAAAAAACTAACTATAATACACCACTCTCCTCTTACTACGTCCATCTTTGTTGAGAGTTGCAAGAGAATGACTGGATATGGCAGTGAGGGGAGGAGCTATATAGCAGCTCTGCTGGGGGTGATCCTCTTGCAACTTCCTGTTGGGAAGGAGAATATCCCACAAGTAATGGATGATCCGTGGACTGGATACACTTAACAAGAGAAAAGTATATTAATATAACTATGTTAGTCATGCAAAACTGGCGAATGGGTAATAAAGATTATCTTTCTTTTTAAACGATAAACGTTTTCGTGTAGACTATTCCTTAATGTCCTTAATGAAAAATAAGCCAAGGTATTATCAAAACTATATATGACTTAAAGGGACAATCAACACTCGCGGTAACATTATGTGATATTGAAAAATAAAAAACGAAGATCCGCATGCAGCATAGCCCTTTTGCCTTGCCTACTTGCTTCTTGTAGTAATCACCGTCGATAACTTCTCTAATACAAGGTAAATATGGCAGCCGAACTCCCCCCACCGTTACGTAGCTACCTTCTTCTTCAAATGATCAGCAAATCAGAATCCAATCATCGGTCAGAAATTGCACGCGCTTGCAATTTCTGACCGAGGATTGGATTCTGATTTGCTGATCATTTGAAGAAGAAGGTAGCTACGTAACGGTGGGGGGAGTTCGGCTGCCATATTTACCTCGTATTAGAGAAGTTATTGACGGTGATTACTACAAGAAGCAAGGCAAAAGGGCTATGCTGCATGCGGATCTTCGTTTTTTATTTTTCAATATCGCATAATGTTACAGCGAGTGTTGACTGTCCCTTTAAATGGACATAAAACTGAAAGCTAAACTTCCATGACTCAGATAGAGCAGGCAATTTGGGAAAAAAAAAAAAGTTGAATGTCTGCTGAGTGGTAAAAAGGTTAAAACATTGAAGCAAACACTGCTGACATATAGTGCTTCAAACATATGCAATACTAGTTCTCAGCTTTTTTAGTTATGCTCTTTAAAGCACTATTAAACATAGTGGAATTGAATAATCACAAGTGCATAATAACAAGACAATGCAGTTTGAATTTGTTAGGAGTAAAAAAAAATTCTGAAAGATGTCAGTTCAGCGTTGCTCCTCCCTGTGTCACGTGACAGCCATAAGCCAATCACAAAATGCATATAAGTATATACTGTGAATTCTTGCACATGCTCAGTAGGAGCCGATGCATATAAGATTCTATCTGAATCATTAAAGTTTAATTAGACTTTAAAGGGACACTAAAATCATAATTAAACTCTTATGAATCTGATAGAGCATGCAATTAAAAAAAAAAGTTAATTTACTTGCATTTTCAAAATCTTTTTATATGCACACTTTCTGAGACACCAGCTCCTAATGAGCATATTCAAAAGTTCACAGTATATACATATACATATATATATATATATATATATATATATATATATATATATATATATATATATATATACAGGTAGCCCTCAGTTTACGCCGGCGTTAGGTTCCAGAAGGAATGGTTGTAAATTGAAACCGTTGTAAATTGAAACCCAGTTTATAATGTAAGTCAATGGTAAGTGAGGGAGATAGGTTCCAGGCCCCTCTCAAAATTGTCATAAGTAACACCTAATTCATTATTTTTAAAGCTTTGAAATGAAGACTTTAAATGCTAAACAGCAGTATAAACCTAATAAAATAATCCCACAACACAGACTATATAATTAAACTAAGTTAAATGACCAAAAACATTTGCTAAACAGCATTATAAACCTAATGAAATAATCACACAACACAGGCTTCACTTGCATTTTTCTGTAAACAGTTCTTTCTATGAATTCCAATCTGGACTGATTTATAAACAGGAAGATTTTGTTCCTTTGAAATCTGCTTGATAGCTCAGGTCTGGTTAAACTGATTAATTTCAGTTTGCTTGGCTTTGCTGCAACACAAGCGGACAGCTCCACCTACTGGCTATTTTAATAAATGCACTGCTCCTCAATGCTTTTCAATAGCAGTCACATGACTGGAAAAAAAAGGTTGTTATTCTGAAACGGTGTAAATTGAACCGTTGTAAAACGAGGGCCACCTGTGTATGTATATATATATATATATATATATATTATATATATATATATATATATATATATATATATATATATATATATATATATATATATATATATATATATATATATAGGCTGATTGCTGCCACATGACACAGGGGGAGCAGAAAATAGAAGTAACTGAAATCTGCCACACACAAAAATCTACTAATTATTTGAAATGCAGTTATTGCATTGTATTTTTATTATGAATTAGTTGATTATGCAGTTAGACTGTAGTTAATGCTTCTTTAACAAAAGGTTTGAAAATAGAAGTATATTACAATGTTTAATTTTGAATTTATTTGCCCTTAAAGGGACAGTATACAACAATTTTCATTTAACTGCATGTAATAGACAATACTGTACTGTATTTATTTATTTATAAAATATTTTACCAGGAAGGATACATTGAGATTTCTCTCGTTTTCAAGTATGTCCTGGGAAGACAAAACTGTAAATAATAATATGCACAGATACTGATCTAAAAATCCAGTGTAAACCCTACTGAGAAGCTCCCAGTTTAACACTGTTAATGAGATAAGCCTGGGACGCCCACTGAAATTGGCTGATAGCAGAACCTCCCCTGCATATAAAAAGACCCATTACACAAACAGAAGCAGTCTGAAGTCTGTATACATCAGTATACATCTAAAACGTTGGGGCTTGGTTAGGAGTGTGAAAATCAGCACAATGTTATTTAAAAATAAGAAAAACTATAGATTGTTACAAAACACCCCCAGATGGGCTATATAAATAGATAATCTACAAAACATTTATGCAAAGAAAAATCTAGTGTATAATGTCCCTTTAATAAATGCACAATAATGAGGTGACCAGATTTCCCAGACCCAAATGGGTTTAGAAAGAAAAAAAAAAGTGGAAAATGTATAAAGGGACAGAGAACACATTGAGATATTTACATAAAATGTTTAGTTATTTCTAATAAAGCAACTTTGCAATAGTTTCATTATTTATTTTGCTACTTTTTTTGTAATTACGCTCTGAAAATTGAAGACTTTCTAAGTACTTAAAAATGCACCCTGCTGACGTATCAAGGCTAACTCAGCTACATATCTTCCCAAAATTGGAGTTATCAGATAAGAACTGCAAAACAATGCATTTTTTACTAACTTTATGACTGTGGCTAGCCTTGTTGTCTGCAGACTAAAGCCCAGATTGTCTCCTCCAAATAAGGCAAATGTTGGTAGGAGTTTTGGGTATAGAAAAACAATTGCAGTAAAAAGGATATGAACACCTAGACGCCTTTAAGACGTTCCATGCAGTTCTAAAAGCACTGGGCTTTAACGCTGTTAGGACGGCATGGAATTAATACTGGGACTGGGGGAAATGCCTAGTATAGTAGGCAGTCCACCATGATCTGATATCGCCGTTGAAGTCATGTGATCGCATTGAAAATCATGTGACTTCCTGTTTCCTGCAAATGTTTACTTTGTTCCAATCATAAACATTTGTCCATGTCATGATGGGGTTAATTTGTTTTAAAAAGGTTGAGACTCGGCTGATAGGTTATTATTTAGCAGCACAACAGAAATGTCTTGTAATTACAAGGTGTTTACTGTTCCTTTAAAGTGAAGGTCAATTTTGATGAATTAGTGCCCGGTTTTTAATAATCCTATTAAAAACAAGGACACTTTAATTCATCAAAATTGAAATTTCACTTGTTTTCTTTAAAAAACGTACCTTTTAATCATGACAGCCGCTGCAGCGCTTCCTCCGGCCATCGCAAGCCCTCTTCGCAGGTCCAAAATGACGAATCCGGCTTCCTCCAAACACGGCGTTGCCTCAGGCCATGATTTCCCCGAGGGGGGAATCCATGATTGGAGGAAGCCGGATTCGTCATTTCTGACGTATGAAGAGGCTTCCGACAGCCAGGAGAATCGCTGGAGTGGCTGTCAGGATTAAAAGGTAAGGTTTTGAAGAAAACAAGTGAAATGTTAATTTTGATGAATTAAAGTGCCCTTGTTTTTAATAGGATTATTAAAAACCGGGCACTAATTCATCGAAAATTGACCTTCACTTTAATGGATACAGGCAAGTGCAAATAGTTTAGCTACAATGAAAAGCCAATCGTAAAAAACAATTGCTAAGATAAAACTGTTGTTATACTGTAATTACTTTTATTAATTATTAGAGTGAACAGTGATTTCTCGCACTAAATAAATAGCACAAAACTCTGCAAGGCAAATGTCAGGACAATCTGGGAAACCTACGATGAAATCGGTGTCCTGAATTGCCCTTTTAAAAAATTTGTAACAGACTCCCCAAATTTTGGACTGTCCCTAAAAAAACGTCACCTTAATAATAAAAAGAGGAATGGGTGTTAGGTACAACAATCATAATTATAGCACTTCCAATTCTCAGAAACCATAAATTTGCAAGGTAGCGCTTTTTGCCATGTTTTATTCTGTACCTTAGATAAAGAGAAAAAAAAAAAAGAAAAAAACAGTATCATAAACAGACCCCCAATACTCTACTGCCCCCTTGATACAAAGCTTTGTGGAATTATCCCTGTTAAACAGTAACACTCATATTCAATTCAAACTTCTGCCCAAACTTCTACAAGAAACTGACTTACAGTTTTCGGCCTGTAAACACTCACTACATATTAGCCCTTTTTTTCATTGGTTTTAAAATTTAAAACTACTGCCCCTTTTTTCCATTGGTTTCAGCACGTATTTCCTAAAAAAAAAAAAGCCATCCCCTTTTTTCATGGTTGTTGAGGGTCATGCACCTCCGTTAGATTATAGGATCATGGCCAGACCATTATTCAGCAAATGCAAAATATTGAATCATAAATTAAATCACAGACACTGCCTAAATCAATACGGTAATCATTTCAGAAGAAAGATTTGCAGGAAGTTGAATAAAGACCGACTAGCAAAAGCAACATAATATCCAACCAATTCTTTAAGCTGGTCTAGATATTATAATTCTTAAAGTGACATACACTTGTAAAACTGAAATGCTCTTTTGCTAAAGCATTTTATTGTTAATGGAAATACTATCATTTTTAAAATATGTAAAAAGCATACCTATTCAAAAAAATCATATGAATATTTGAGACTTAATTTGGCTGAAATTTTACATATATATATATATATATATATATATATATATATATATATATATATATATATATATATATATAATTTTTCAGCCAAATTAAGTCTCAAATATTCATATGATTTTTTTGAATATGTGTGCTTTTTACATATTTTAAAAATGATTCACCTTTGGTAATACTAGTTGTAAAGGGCAATTTGACCCTTTACACTAAGTAGAAAAAGGAGAAAACTTGAGTTCATTAATAACCCATACGTCAAGCCAAAAGGTGTTAATGGGCTCCTTGTACACCAAGCACAAATGATCAGTTTTCAGCTTACAATGTATTTGATGGAAGCCAAAAACAACCCTCTAATATCAAAATTTGGATATCACAAAAGGAAAATTTGACAGCGCTGTAAACTGATGACTAGTTTTTACTTTTTCGGCAGCCTTTACATGGCTATCAGATAGCCGAAAATAATTAACACCAGCAATACACACCTAGACACAGTTAGAAATTGTAGGCAATTGGTGTCACTCCATAAGAAAACAAAAAAACAATGTCATAGCATAGTTATATATTCAAATTATCTGAACCAAACCATGGCAAACAACTAGAATGCGTTAGAGTGTGTGTTTATTATGATGTAACAGAAATTAAAACATAAATCTTTATTAATTAATAAAAAATAGAATAATGCCACTAATTATTTGAAGGAAAAGCTGAGAATCATTACGTAGTATCATTAAATATAGTGATTTCTATATAAGGTATAGTATAGGGGCAGGCATGGTGGTATATTAGTGCAGTGTGTTTAAATTCCAATCCTTTGGACAGACTAACAGGTGAAATCAGTAATCATGGTTATCCACTTGCTCTCATTCAAGGTAGTCCTGAGAATCTGGCCTATTAGTGTGCCCTAAAGAATTGAGAAACAATATTAGTGAACTGAATGTAGCTCTAGATCATTCCAAGTTAAAGGACCACTAAATACAGCAGTATTTACAACTACACAACAAAAAGACAATGCAATAGCACTTTGAATTTGAAATGAGCAGTAGAATATTTTCTCACAATTTTCAAAGTTATTACAAATTTCCCTTTCCATGTATCATTTGACAGTCATCAGCCAATCACAAAATGCATATATGTATATTGTATGCACTGTCGTATATGGTTCAGTAGTAGCTGGAGCCTCAGAAACTGTACATATAAAAAGACGTTTTGATAACAGAAGTGTATTTGAAAGTTGTTTTTAAATGTCATGCTCTATCGGAATCATAATGCCCACTCCCTTTTTTCGGGTTCCCATATAAAATTTTAAAAAGGAAATTCCATGTGTGAAAAAAAAGCTTTTCTGTTAAGCCATTGAAATGTAGTGAGTAATAATGTTATTGGTGAGACCTACAAAGGTGCCTCTGACGAGGTCACATTTTACATTCTGCATCCTACCCTCATATATAAGCAAACCTCTACAGCTGTGTTGGTTTTCAGCTGTACAGTTGTACGGTTACTGCGTTCTAACATTGCACCAAACATTTAACTATAAATTTTAAAATGAAAGCACAGCAAGGCAGTATCTTTTAAAAGAGCAGCATAAATATGATTTATTAAGTCTGTACAATCAAACATCTGATTAGAGAATCAGTGCGGTGTTCATAGGACGGAGAGAAAAACAATCTTGCACTGCCCTGCCAGTGTATTCCCACTCTTGAGAGTACAAGCTTTAGAAAATCTTTGCAACAAGGCAGACAGACCCTGCAAGTATCTGATCAGTCAAGATTGCACACAAAGTGCCCATATATAGAATACATTCTATTTAAATAATATTTAAACTCCATCAAATGCAGCTGCACCCCACACCGCTAAGTTTCTAGTGTCTATTTGGGGTTCCAGGTAAGACTGTAAGGCACTGCTGCGGTTGGTAACTTCTTTACGTGATATCAGAACAACAGTGCCACGTAACCCATTTAATATAGTTTCAAATTTAGTATTTCTTCATAGTTCTTTCTTGAGACAACTGCCTCTCCTCTCTGCTTAAAGTGTTAGAAAACGTATTAATTTAATATCGCTTAAACCATTGACCTATGCTATAAATAATAATGGCTTCACCGTTATTTAAGTGGTGTAGCTTTGCCACAAATTTTTGGCATAGAAATGGTTAAGTTTGATGTCATAAAGAAAATGCACACTTAGACCTAAAAGACCTATTCACGTATCCCAAAACACACTTGAGGGCAGATTTATATATAATATAAACACTAATAGGAGGCACTGCAGGAGTTTAGTTACCATCATTATAACCTCACACAGGACAACCATCAACAGCACAGAATAAATGCGTACACATCAATACAAAACATAGTCTTGGTCCAAAACTCTCAGTGGCATAGTTATGAGACAGGTATTTGTCTCTTCTTAAAGTTTGCGGAATGAAGCAGTCTGGACGGAGATCTCAGTTTCTCAATGAAATGGTAAGACAAAGGGACACAAACAAAGAAAACCAAATGGAACCGTGGAAGAAGGTCCTCTCCTTGGCTTCCTACAGATGCCAGAAGCAGCCTGGGTAGATATGTCAGGAGAGAAAACAGCTCAGTATGGACACAATGTCTCTGTTATTTGTTCTAGGATTAGAAAGTCACTCAGAAGAAGAGACTTCACGTCATCTATCATCTGTTATTAGTCTGAATAAATATCAGCCTTTCTGAATTCATGTTGGAAGAGGTCTTGCTGGATTCCTGGAGCATGTGCCCCATCTGTGTGGCAGGACGCCTATACAAAGCCTTCTTCAGGTTCCTGCTGAAAGTGGCTGAAGCTCAGAAAGACCTGCTCCAGAGAGATCTGGCTCACGCAATAATCCTCCAACTCAAACTTCTCCTTGGCCTTTTCTAATATTCCAAAAACCTGGAGACACATAAACAAGACATCTTTAGAACACCAAAATATGTAAGAGACTTTGGGGTACAGTTATGTTAAATGTGAACAAATACGATTTGCAGGTAAAACATGGCTGCCCTGACTATGTCCCATGGGGAACATCTGGCCTCCGAGGATTTTGTGTGACCTTTAAAACCACGTAGCAGAATACAAACATTAGTGATCTGTTATTAAAAAAACATAAATTATGCTTACCAGATAATTCCCTTTCCTTCTGTACAGGGAAAGTCCACAGCTGCATTCCTTACTTGTGGGAAATACTGAACCTGGCTACCAGGAGGAGGCAAAGACACCCCAGCCAAAAGCTTAAATACCTCCCCCACTTCCCTCATCCTCCAGTCATTCTGCCGAGGGAACAAGGAACAGTAGGAGAAATATCAGGGTGAAAAAGGTGTCAAAAGAATAAATTAAAATTTAGGGCCGCCCATCGGAGAACATGGGAGGGAGCTGTGGACTCTCCCTGTACAGAAGGAAAATAAATTATCTGGTAAGCATAATTTATGTTTTCCTTCTTAATACAGGTAGAGTACACAGCTGCATTCCTTACTTGTGGGAAATTATACCCAAGTTCCAGAGGACACTGAATACTAACGGGAGGGTAAAAAAGAGGCAGCCCCTAATCTGAGGGCACCACAGCCTACAAAACCTTTCTCCTGAAGGCTGCTTCACCAGAAGCAAAAACATCAAACTTGTAAAATTTGGAAAAAGTGTGTAAGGAGGACCAGGTAGCCGTCTTACAAAACTGATCCAGAGGCCTCATTTTTGAAGGCCCAAGAGGAAGCCACTGCTCTCGTAGAATGAGCCATAATCCTCAGAGGAGGCTTAAAACCCACTGACTCATTTGCTAAGCGGATGATACTCCTCAACCAAAAAGATAAGGAAGTTGAAGGTCCTCTGACCCCAACGCTTCCCAGAATAGATAACAAACAGAGAAGAAGTTTGTATAAATTCCTTCATAGCCTGAAGCTAGAACTTCAAGGCACGAACCACATCCAGATTACGCAGTAAACGTTCTTTTGATGAAGAAGGAATTAGGACATAAAAAAGGAACAATTTCTTAATTGATGTTGCGATTTGATACAACCTTAGAAAGAAATCCTAACTGGTTCGTAGAACAGCCTTATCAGCATGGAACACCAGATAAGGAGGGTCTCATTGTACGGCAGCAATCTCAGAGACTATGCACGCAGAAGCAATAGCTAGCAGAAAGAGACCTTCCACGACAAACAACCTAGTGTCAACCTCATGCATAGGCTCAAATGGAGCCCGTTGCAAAACTTAAGAACAAGATTCAAACTCCAAGGAAGAGCATTAGATCTAAACACCGGCCTGATCCTAGTCAGAACCTTAACAAAACACTGTACATCCGGAAGCTCAGCAAGCCTCTTGTGCAGTGAAATCTTCCCCTTCAAGGAACTAGCTGAGAAGCCCTTCTCCAGTCCATCCTGGAGAAAAAAAAAGAATCCTGGCATCCTTTACTTTGTGCCAGGACAAACCACACTCTACACACCAGAATATGTAGATCCTCCACACCTTATGATAGATGCAACGAGTAACGGGCTTACGAGCTTGAATGAGAGTATCAATAACACTTTCAGAAAATGCTCTCTTGGCTAAGACTAATCGTTCAATCTCCACGCAGTCAGCCTCAGAGAATCTAGATTTTGATGAAGAAAGGGGCCTTGTTCCAGCAGATCCCTGCGACAAGGTAACCTCCAAGGAGGAGATGATGACATCCCCTAGATCCGCGAACCATATCCTTTGCAGCCACGATAGAGCAATCAGTATCACTGACGCCTGCTCCTGTATGATTCGAGCCACCACTCAAGGAAGGAGTGGAAATGGCAGGAAAAAAGAAATTAGATTGAACCTCCAAGGCACAGCTAATACATCTATTAGCTCTGCCTGAGGATCCCTGGACCTCGACCCATATCTGGGTAGCTTGGTATTGAGACGGGAGGCTATTAAATCTATCCCCGGCGTTGCCCACCTGTCAGGAATGTGGATCGCTGACTGCGAACAGTTGTGGGTTTCCGCCCACTCCAGAATCTGAGATTCTTCCCTCATTGCTAGGGAGCTTCTCGTTCCCCTCTGATGGATGATGAAAGCCACCGAGGTTATATTGCCTGATTGCAATCAGATAAATTGGGATGAACCCAGTAGGGCCAAGCCTTCAGAGCATTGAATATTGCCCGAAGGTCTAGAATGTTGAACAGGAGGGAGCTCTCCCCCTGCATCCACAGGCCTTGTGCCTTCTTGGCGCCCCAAACAGCTCATCCTGACAGACTTGTACCTGTAGTCACAGTCACCCAGGATGGTCTTTAAAAGGATGTCCCTCTGGACAGGTGATCCAGACAGAGCCACCAAGAGAGCGATTGTCTTGACCGGTTGTCCAGAGAAATCTGTTGAGACAGTTCCAAATGATCGCCGTTCCACTGCCTCAGCATGAACAATCGCAACGGCCTGAGGTGGAACCTGGCAAAGAGAACGATGTCCATGCTGGACACCATGAGACCAATCACCACCATACACTGAGCCACAGATGGCCCTAAGGAGGTCTGGAGGGCAAGACATGTTGAAGCTAGGTTGCAACTTCTCTGTTCTCTTCTCATGTCTATGGAATCTATAATCGTGCCCAGGGATTCCACCGTGGAGCGTGGAATAAGAGAATTCCTTTCTCTATTCACCTTCCTTCAGTGGGATCGAAAAAGACAGAGGAGAGATTCCCAGTGGTCTTCCGCCAGACGAAACAATGGTGCTTGTACCAGAAAATCATCCAAGTAGGGAGCTACTGCTACACCCCAGGTTCTGGCGACTGCTAGAAGAGCCCCTAGAACCTTTGTAAAAAATCTTGGAGCAGTAGCTGGACCAAACGGAAGTGCAATGAACTGGAAGTGCTGGTCCAGGAATGCAGACCTAAGGAACAGGAAGTGTGGCCTGTGGATTGGAAAGAGGAGTGCCTCCTTCAGAACGATAGTGGTCATAAACTGCCCTTCCTGAATTAAGGGAAGGAAGGACCTCATGGTCTCCATCTTGACGAGGGGACATTTAGAAATTTGTTTAAGCACTTTAAGTCCAGAACTGGACGGAAAGATCCCTCCTTCTTTGGGACCACGAAAATATAGTACAAACATCTCTCTGCGATAGACACTGGGACAATGACGCCAAAGGAGGACAGATCCCTTACGCATTCCAGAAAGGTTTCCCTCTTTCCTAGTCTTGAAAACAGGTTGAGAGGAAGAATCTGCCCCTGGGAGGATGAGCTTTGAAACTTATCTTGTAACCTGAGCTATGACCTCCAGGACTCAAGGATCCTGCATGTTCTTGAACCAAGCCTCTGAAAAAGCGACAGACTGCCCCCTACATGATCCAAAATAGGACCGGGGCCGCCCCTTCATGCGGACTTAATCTCGGCGGGCTTCTTGCTCTGCTTGGATCCATTCTAGGACTGAGCCGGCTTCTAAGAACTCTTTGTTTGCTATGGCTTAGGGGAGGCCTTTGACGCTCTTATCAGAACTAAAGGAACGAAAATACGAACCTTGTCCCTTTTAATAATAAGGAGATTTGCTCTCCTTATTTTACGGTATAAAGGCACCCTAGGCCCCTGAAACCGTGGAGATAGTCAAACAAACTCTTTCTCTTAAAGGAGAGTGAAAGAGACTAGACTTAGAAGTTATATCTGTCAGCACGCCTTACAGGCCTGAACAGAAAACCTGAAGTCTTAGCCATAGGCTAATTAATCTGCGTAATAACATCACAGATAAAAGAATTAGTAACCCAGAAGGCCGTAATACATTCCTGAAAAATGTCAAGGGAACCCTCCACCACGATCATTTTCGAGAAGGAGACGCACCAAAAGGTAGCCGCTCCAGCAACTGCGGCAACAAGCGCCGCCCGTAAAAGCAAATATCCCCTAGGTTGAAACACCCTCTTTAACAGAGTTTTCATCCTTATATCCTGCGGCTCTATGAACAATAAACTATCCTCACACGGGCTAGTATTACTTGTGGTAAGTGTAAAAATACCACCAACCAAGTAGGGATGGGAAAAGAAAACTCACCCCCATAAAGAGCCCAGAACCGGGATCCTTAAAAGGCAGATGACGGGAAGAGGAATCTAATCCTGTCCCACTCGTCCTTAATAATGATTGCCATCAAATTTAGGACCCAGAGGTTCTCCTGGCAGCTCAGCCTTTGGAACCTAGAAAGCGTAAAGTTCTGTCCTAAATCTAAAAAACTCGATCCTCCACAGGTGGAGGATTATAGGCAGCAGACTCCAACCCTGAAAGTTCATTGATCCTCGGATAACTGATCAGATATATCCAACAAATTACATGATGGCACCTGGGCAGGAGTGCAAGATTTCACCTTTCCATTGCGCTTAGCACTGCGAGGGAAAGCACTAATGGCCGACTACACCGCTGAATGAAACAGCGCAGTAACGTCTGGTGAAAAAAAGCCCCCATCCAGATGGAGGATTAGCAGTGCAATGGGAAGTTGCATGTGTATAAAAAGATGCATATAGGGTGTGCACCTCACTGGACTAGGACTCCTCAGAGGTGGGCGGCTCAGTGGTATCAAACATGTCAACCTTTTTTGATATAATCCCCTTATCAAGGCATATGGAACATAATAGAGAGGGCAGATATTACAGAACTCCCTCACAATATAAATCAGGCATAACTCCTTGAAATAGAGGGAGAACCCTCTAATGAATCAGAGTCCTCCATAGCTAAAGTTCAATATGCGGAGGACTACAGAAAAAACAAACGTTATTTTAAATAAAAAAACGGCACCCTTATATCTCCAATGGCTGGGGCACCCACCACCCTCTATAACCAAGACAGAACAGAGATAAATCTCCTCTCCGGTAGTAACTGGGTCAAGAGAAAGGAAATGGAAGCCCCAGCCATCCCGGCACATGGTGCGCAATGCAGGGCCATCCCTGCTATGAGAAAAAGCGTGCCAAGCTTTTAAGCTGTGCAACCTTCAAAGTGAAAGTGAAACATGTATGTTCCATCTCAGCCTATGAGCCCATAAACATCTTACACATAAAGCAGCATAAAATCAAATAAAGCATATATGATTAAACCCAACTGTTCATAATCTCCCAGATAAAAAGGAGCCACACTGTGACCCTGTTTTCTAGCGTTTGCAATATGTGTAAAAATTAAAACGATCTTACCGGAATCTATGCCGTGGAACAGCAACACGGTTCTTCAAGTTTGACAGATTGTAGCAGCGCTTCTGACATGGACAGGAGTGAAGCAAGCAGGCAGAGAAACTTGTCAACGCCGATTGCTTAAGAAGCTGTTAATATGAGTCTGGATGGTTTCGCAGAAAGACTCTCCCTGCATCTCCAGACTCTAACTTTCATCAATGCTCTCACTGAGAGGCTGACAAGACTACTTAAAACTCCAGTCCCATCTCGAAGAGTACTATAAGAAAAGAAACTACTCCATATCTTCTGTACACTTCTCTGCCAACCACCTGTGATGAAAGGCAAAGAATGACTGGGGGATGAGGGAAGTGGGGGAGGTATTTAAGCCATGGGCCCCTATTTAACAAAGGTCTGTCGGACCTGGACAGTGCGGATCAGGTCCGACAGACCTCGCTGAATGCAGAGAGCAATACGCTCTCCGTATTCAGCATTGCACCAGCAGCTCTTGTGAGCCGCTGGTGCAACAACGTCCCCTGAAGATTCGTGGCCAATTGGCCGCCAGCAGGGGGGTGTCAATCAACCCGATCGTACTCGATCGGGTTGAATTGCGGCAATGTCTGTCCATCTGCTCAGAGCAGGCAGACAGGTTATGGAGCAGCGGTCTTCCATCCGGAGCTTGATAAATGGGCCCCTTTGGCTGGGGTGTCTTTGCCTCCTCCTGGTGGCCAGGTTCAGTATTTCCCACAAGTAAGGAATGCAGCTGTGGACTCTCCCTGTATTAAGAAGGAAAAACAAAAACAGTTCTCGTTGGGTAATTCGGTATTTGTAAAAATATTGTAAAAATTAACAGTAAATATAGTTGCATTAAATTAATCAATTGAAATGTATTACCTAGGCTATTTTTAACAAACAAACATTTGATTATTATCTTTACCAAAAGTGTGAATTAAATGTAAAGTGCCTTGCTGGCAAATCACACCATTAGTGACTGGACCTCCAAAAAAAGGTATGGGCGCCCCTGATGTAGCGCAATCTAAAGTGAGCCATAAATATACAGATTCAGACACCCACTGATAGATGAAACCACAAATATCAATTGCACAGTTTAGCTAGGAAGTAAAGGATGTGGTATAAACTGCAGTATCCACATGGGTCACGCTCCAGGGAAAGGCCGGTCCATCTTACCGAAAATGTGAGAGAATGGGTAAAACTACTTTACCCATAAAGTGCTTTGGGTGCCACTGATAGCGGTGGAATCCAAACGCCAGCAATAAGTCCACGCAAAAAGAAATCACAGTGGCTCTCCCCGTACAGTAGCATTTTCAAAATCAAAAAAACATAATTTATGTAAGAACTTACCTGATAAATTCATTTCTTTTATATTGGCAAGAGTCCATGAGCTAGTGATGTATGGGATATACAATCCTACCAGGAGGGGCAAAGTTTCCCAAACCTCAAAATGCCTATAAATACACCCCTCACCACACCCACAATTCAGTTTAACGAATAGCCAAGTAGTGGGGTGATAAAATAAGGAGTAAAAAAAGCATACAAAAGAGTACCTGGAAATAAAATTGTGCTTTTTATACAAAAATCATAACCACCATAAAAAGGGTGAGCCTCATGGACTCTTGCCAATATGAAAGAAACAGAATTTATGTTTACCTGATAAATTACTTTCTCCAACGGTGTGTCCGGTCCACGGCGTCATCCTTACTTGTGGGATATTCTCTTCCCCAACAGGAAATGGCAAAGAGCCCAGCAAAGCTGGTCACATGATCCCTCCTAGGCTCCGCCTACCCCAGTCATTCGACCGACGTTAAGGAGGAATATTTGCATAGGAGAAACCATATGGTACCGTGGTGACTGTAGTTAAAGAAAATAAATTATCAGACCTGATTAAAAAAACCAGGGCGGGCCGTGGACCGGACACACCGTTGGAGAAAGTAATTTATCAGGTAAACATAAATTCTGTTTTCTCCAACATAGGTGTGTCCGGTCCACGGCGTCATCCTTACTTGTGGGAACCAATACCAAAGCTTTAGGACACGGATGAAGGGAGGGAGCAAATCAGGTCACCTAAATGGAAGGCACCACGGCTTGCAAAACCTTTCTCCCAAAAATAGCCTCAGAAGAAGCAAAAGTATCAAACTTGTAAAATTTGGTAAAAGTGTGCAGTGAAGACCAAGTCGCTGCCCTACATATCTGATCAACAGAAGCCTCGTTCTTGAAGGCCCATGTGGAAGCCACAGCCCTAGTGGAATGAGCTGTGATTCTTTCGGGAGGCTGCCGTCCGGCAGTCTCGTAAGCCAATCTGATGATGCTTTTAATCCAAAAAGAGAGAGAGGTAGAAGTTGCTTTTTGACCTCTCCTTTTACCGGAATAAACAACAAACAAGGAAGATGTTTGTCTAAAATCCTTTGTAGCATCTAAATAGAATTTTAGAGCGCGAACAACATCCAAATTGTGTAACAAACGTTCCTTCTTTGAAACTGGTTTCGGACACAGAGAAGGTACGATAATCTCCTGGTTAATGTTTTTGTTAGAAACAACTTTTGGAAGAAAACCAGGTTTAGTACGTAAAACCACCTTATCTGCATGGAACACCAGATAAGGAGGAGAACACTGCAGAGCAGATAATTCTGAAACTCTTCTAGCAGAAGAAATTGCAACTAAAAACAAAACTTTCCAAGATAATAACTTAATATCAACGGAATGCAAGGGTTCAAACGGAACCCCCTGAAGAACTGAAAGAACTAAATTGAGACTCCAAGGAGGAGTCAAAGGTTTGTAAACAGGCTTAATTCTAACCAGAGCCTGAACAAAGGCTTGAACATCTGGCACAGCGGCCAGCTTTTTGTGAAGTAACACAGACAAGGCAGAAATCTGTCCCTTCAGGGAACTTGCAGATAATCCTTTTTCCAATCCTTCTTGAAGGAAGGATAGAATCCTAGGAATCTTAACCTTGTCCCAAGGGAATCCTTTAGATTCACACCAACATATATATTTTTTCCAAATTTTGTGGTAAATCTTTCTAGTTACAGGCTTTCTGGCCTGAACAAGAGTATCGATAACAGAATCTGAGAATCCTCGCTTCGATAAGATCAAGCGTTCAATCTCCAAGCAGTCAGCTGGAGTGAAACCAGATTCGGATGTTCGAACGGACCCTGAACAAGAAGGTCTCGTCTCAAAGGTAGCTTCCAAGGAGGAGCCGATGACATATTCACCAGATCTGCGTACCAAGTCCTGCGTGGCCACGCAGGAGCTATCAAGATCACCGACGCCCTCTCCTGATTGATCCTGGCTACCAGCCTGGGGATGAGAGGAAACGGCGGGAACACATAAGCTAGTTTGAAGGTCCAAGGTGCTACTAATGCATCCACTAGAGCCGCCTTGGGATCCCTGGATCTGGACCCGTAGCAAGGAACCTTGAAGTTCTGACGAGAGGCCATCAGATCCATGTCTGGAATGCCCCACAGCTGAGTGACTTGGGCAAAGATTTCCGGATGGAGTTCCCACTCCCCCGGATGCAATGTCTGACGACTCAGAAAATCCGCTTCCCAATTTTCCACTCCTGGGATGTGGATAGCAGACAGGTGGCAGGAGTGAGACTCCGCCCATAGAATGATTTTGGTCACTTCTTCCATCGCCAGGGAACTCCTTGTTCCCCCCTGATGGTTGATGTACGCAACAGTTGTCATGTTGTCTGATTGAAACCGTATGAACTTGGCCCTCGCTAGCTGAGGCCAAGCCTTGAGAGCATTGAATATCGCTCTCAGTTCCAGAATATTTATCGGTAGAAGAGATTCTTCCCGAGACCAAAGACCCTGAGCTTTCAGGGATCCCCAGACCGCGCCCCAGCCCATCAGACTGGCGTCGGTCGTGACAATGACCCACTCTGGTCTGCGGAATGTCATCCCTCGTGACAGGTTGTCCAGGGACAGCCACCAACGGAGTGAGTCTCTGGTCCTCTGATTTACTTGTATCTTCGGAGACAAGTCTGTATAGTCCCCATTCCACTGACTGAGCATGCACAGTTGTAATGGTCTTAGATGAATGCGTGCAAAAGGAACTATGTCCATTGCCGCTACCATCAACCCGATCACTTCCATGCACTGAGCTATGGAAGGAAGAGGAACAGAATGAAGTATCCGACAAGAGTCTAGAAGTTTTGTTTTTCTGGCCTCTGTCAGAAAAATCCTCATTTCTAAGGAGTCTATTATTGTTCCCAAGAAGGGAACCCTTGTTGACGGAGATAGAGAACTCTTTTCCACGTTCACTTTCCATCCGTGAGATCTGAGAAAGGCCAGGACAATGTCCGTGTGAGCCTTTGCTTGAGGAAGGGACGACGCTTGAATCAGAATGTCGTCCAAGTAAGGTACTACAGCAATGCCCCTTGGTCTTAGCACAGCTAGAAGGGACCCTAGTACCTTTGTGAAAATCCTTGGAGCAGTGGCTAATCCGAAAGGAAGCGCCACGAACTGGTAATGTTTGTCCAGGAATGCGAACCTCAGGAACCGATGATGTTCCTTGTGGATAGGAATATGTAGATACGCATCCTTTAAATCCACCGTGGTCATGAATTGACCTTCCTGGATGGAAGGAAGAATAGTTCGAATGGTTTCCATCTTGAACGATGGAACCTTGAGAAACTTGTTTAAGATCTTGAGATCTAAGATTGGTCTGAACGTTCCCTCTTTTTTGGGAACTATAAACAGATTGGAGTAGAACCCCATCCCTTGTTCTCTTAATGGAACGGGATGAATCACTCCCATTTTTAACAGGTCTTCTACACAATGTAAGAATGCCTGTCTTTTTATGTGGTCTGAGGACAACTGAGACCTGTGGAACCTCCCCCTTGGGGGAAGTCCCTTGAATTCCAGAAGATAACCTTGGGAGACTATTTCTAGCGCCCAAGGATCCAGAACATCTCTTGCCCAAGCCTGAGCGAAGAGAGAGAGTCTGCCCCCCACCAGATCCGGTCCCGGATCGGGGGCCAACATTTCATGCTGTCTTGGTAGCAGTGGCAGGTTTCTTGGCCTGCTTTCCCTTGTTCCAGCCTTGCATTGGTCTCCAAGCTGGCTTGGCTTGAGAAGTATTACCCTCTTGCTTAGAGGACGTAGCACTTTGGGCTGGTCCGTTTCTGCGAAAGGGACGAAAATTAGGTTTATTTTTTGCCTTGAAAGGCCGATCCTGAGGAAGGGCGTGGCCCTTACCCCCAGTGATATCCGAGATAATCTCTTTCAAGTCAGGGCCAAACAGCGTTTTCCCCTTGAAAGGAATGTTAAGTAGCTTGTTCTTGGAAGACGCATCAGCCGACCAAGATTTCAACCAAAGCGCTCTGCGCGCCACAATAGCAAACCCAGAATTCTTAGCCGCTAACCTAGCCAATTGCAAAGTGGCGTCTAGGGTGAAAGAATTAGCCAATTTGAGAGCATTGATTCTGTCCATAATCTCCTCATAAGGAGGAGAATCACTGTCGACCGCCTTTATCAGCTCATCGAACCAGAAACATGCGGCTGTAGCGACAGGGACAATGCATGAAATTGGTTGTAGAAGGTAACCCTGCTGAACAAACATCTTTTTAAGCAAACCTTCTAATTTTTTATCCATAGGATCTTTGAAAGCACAACTATCCTCTATGGGTATAGTGGTGCGTTTGTTTAAAGTGGAAACCGCCCCCTCGACCTTGGGGACTGTCTGCCATAAGTCCTTTCTGGGGTCGACCATAGGAAACAATTTTTTAAATATGGGGGGAGGGACGAAAGGAATACCGGGCCTTTCCCATTCTTTATTAACAATGTCCGCCACCCCGCTTGGGTATAGGAAAAGCTTCTGGGAGCCCCGGCACCTCTAGGAACTTGTCCATTTTACATAGTTTCTCTGGGATGACCAACTTGTCACCATCATCCAGAGTGGATAATACCTCCTTAAGCAGAATGCGGAGATGTTCCAACTTAAATTTAAATGCAATCACATCAGGTTCAGCTTGTTGAGAAATGTTCCCTGAATCAGTAATTTCTCCCTCAGACAAAACCTCCCTGGCCCCATCAGACTGAGTTAGGGGCCCTTCAGAAATATTAATATCAGCGTCGTCATGCTCTTCAGTATCTAAAACAGAGCAGTCGCGCTTACGCTGATAAGTGTTCATTTTGGCTAAAATGTTTTTGACAGAATTATCCATTACAGCCGTTAATTGTTGCATAGTAAGGAGTATTGGCGCGCTAGATGTACTAGGGGCCTCCTGAGTGGGCAAGACTCGTGTAGACGAAGGAGGGAATGATGCAGTACCATGCTTACTCCCCTCACTTGAGGAATCATCTTGGGCATCATTGTCATTGTCACATAAATCACATTTATTTAAATGAATAGGAATTCTGGCTTCCCCACATTCAGAACACAGTCTATCTGGTAGTTCAGACATGTTAAACAGGCATAAACTTGATAACAAGTACAAAAAACGTTTTAAAATAAAACCGTTACTGTCACTTTAAATTTTAAACTGAACACACTTTATTACTGCAAATGCGAAAAAACATGAAGGAATTGTTCAAAATTCACCAAATTTTCACCACAGTGTCTTAAAGCCTTAAAAGTATTGCACACCAAATTTGGAAGCTTTAACCCTTAAATAACGGAACCGGAGCCGTTTTGAACTTTAACCCCTTTACAGTCCCTGGTATCTGCTTTGCTGAGACCCAACCAAGCCCCAAGGGGAATACGATACCAAATGACGCCTTCAGAAAGTCTTTTCTAAGTATCAGAGCTCCTCTCACATGCGACTGCATGCCATGCCTCTCAAAAACAAGTGCGCAACACCGGCGCGAAAATGAGGCTCTGCCTATGCTTTGGGAAAGCCCCTAAAGAATAAGGAGTCTAAAACAGTGCCTGCCGATATTATTAAATCAAAATACCCAGATAAAATGATTCCTCAAGGCTAAATATGTGTTAATAATCAATCGATTTAGCCCAAAAAAAGTCTACAGTCTTAATAAGCCCTTTTTGAAGCCCTTATTTACAATCGTAATAAACATGGCTTACCGGATCCCAGAGGGAAAATGACAGCTTCCAGCATTACATCGTCTTGTTAGAATGTGTCATACCTCAAGCAGCAAGAGACTGCTCACTGTTCCCCCAACTGAAGTTAATTGCTCTCAACAGTCCTGTGTGGAACAGCCATGGATTTTAGTGACGGTTGCTAAAATCATTTTCCTCATACAAACAGAAATCTTCATCTCTTTTCTGTTTCTGAGTAAATAGTACATACCAGCACTATTTCAAAATAACAAACTCTTGATTGAATAATAAAAACTACAGTTAAACACTAAAAAACTCTAAGCCATCTCCGTGGAGATGTTGCCTGTACAACGGCAAAGAGAATGACTGGGGTAGGCGGCGGAGCCTAGGAGGGATCATGTGACCAGCTTTGCTGGGCTCTTTGCCATTTCCTGTTGGGGAAGAGAATATCCCACAAGTAAGGATGACGCCGTGGACCGGACACACCTATGTTGGAGAAAATGAATTTATCAGGTAAGTTCTTACATAAATTATGTTTTCTTTGATGTAATTGGCAAGAGTCCATGAGCTAGTGACGTATGGGATAGAAATACCCAAGATGTGGGAGACCACAGAAGAGTCACTAGAAAGGGAGGGATAAAATAAAAACAGCTATTTCCGCTGAAAAAAATTAAATCCACAAAAAAATAAGTCTTTCTTAAAAACTTTCACATAAATTTCAAGAAAAAAACTTAAATCATAAGCAGAATAATCAAACTGAAACAGCTGTCTGAAGAACTTTTCTACCAAAGACTGCTTCAGAAGAAGCAAATACATAAAAATGGTAACATTTAGTAAATGTATGCAAAGAAGACCAAGTTGCTGCTTTGCAAATCTGATCAACTGAAGTTTCATTCTTAAAAGCCCAAGAAGTGGAGACTTATCTAGTAGAATAAGCTGTAATTCTCTGAGGCGGAGACTGTTCCGCCTCTACATAAATCAAATACAATGAATGGCCCAGCACTTACTGCCAATATCCAGGTGCACGCTGTCAGGATCCTGCACAAATCCCAAACAACTTCAGTGAATCAAAAGACAGCAGCACCGCTAGGTAGACATCAATACCCTTTTATTAGTGAGACATCACATAGAACAACAACAACGTTTCGGTCACCAACTGACCTTAACATGATTAAGGTCAGTTGGTGACCGAAACGTTGTTGTTGTTCTATGTGATGTCTCACTAATAAAATGATATTGATGTCTACCTAGCGGTGCTGCTGTCTTTTGATCTGGCGATCCCAGAGTCCATGTGAAATCTCTGAGAGCTGTTGCAAGACCGAAAGGAAGCGCCACAAACTGGAAGCGTTTATCCAGAAGGGCAAAACTTAGAACTGAGACGATTCTTGAGAATGGCACATGAAGGTATGCATCCTCTAAATCCATTGTTGTCATAAATTGACCCTCTTGGATCAAGGGAAGAATGGAACGAATAGCTTCCATCCTGAAGGACGGTATACCAAAAAATTTGTTTAGACTCATGAGATCTAAAAAGTGGTCTAAAGGTTCCCTCTTTTTTGGAAACCACAACCCGATTGGGATACAAAACCCAGACCCTGTACCTGTATTGGAACTAGAACAATCACTCCCAGGTCTGAGAGGTCTCCTATGCAATGTAAGAACGCCTCTTCTTTTGTCTTATCTGCAGATAATCCTAAAAGCAGAAACCTGCCTCTGGGAGGAAAACTTTTGAACTCCAAATTGTATCCCTGGGACACTATTTTAATTGCCCAGGGATTCTGAACATCTCGAACCCAATCGAAGACGGAAAGTCTGCCCCCTACAAGATCCGATCCCGGATTGGGGGCATGTCCTTCATGCTGTCTTTGATTCAACAGCAGGCTATTTGGATTTATTTATTTTCAAAATTCTTTAACTTTCAAAAGAGATTAATTCCATCAAGCCAGGTCCCAACAAGGTCTTCCCATTGAAAGGAATCGCTAAAAGCTTAGACTTAGAGCATACATCCGTAGAACAAGGCTCTAACCATAAGGCTTTGTGAGCTGGAACAGAGAACCCTGAAACCTATGCTCCCAGTTTGATAACTTGAAGGCAAGAATTTGAAATAAAGGAATTAGCCAATTTGAAAGTTTTATCCTATCCTGGATTTTATCCATGGGAGTTTCTGACTTAGTAGCATCAGACAACACATCAAACCAATATGTCGTCGCACTAGTGACGGTAGCAAAGTACCCAGCTGGCTGCCATTGTAAGTCCTGGTGTACATCCCTTTCCCAACTATGCTCTAAGGGTATAGTAGTTCTCTTAGCTAAGCTGGAAACTACTCCTTACACCCTAGAGAATGTTTGCCCAGCCTCCTTAGCTGAGTCGGCTATGGGAAACATCTTTTAAAATATAGGGAATGCGGTCTCTTCCATTCCTTATAAATCACTGGACGCACTAGGATAGATTACACCGGTAGTGTCGGAGTCGCCCAGGCTAGCTAAAAACTCCTAAAGTAACAAATGGAGGTGTACAAGCTAAAAAACTGAAGGAGTCTTTGAAGGCACAACTATCCTCTATAGGAATAGTAGGTCTCTTAGCTAAAGTGGAAACGGCACCCTCCATCTTGGGAACTGTTTGCCAAGCCTCCTTAATAGAGTCAGCTATGGGAAACCCTGTCGAGGAAGGAACCTCAAAATATTTGTTCAGCTTACTGGACTTCTTCGGAACAACAACTACCATTGAGTCGCTGTCGTCCAAAGTAGCTGAAACCTCCTTAAATAACAGACGGAGGTGTTCTAGCTTAAACCTGAAAGATACAACCTCAGTATCGGCAGGGGGAATTACACTTTCTGAATCTGAAACTTCGCCTTCAGATGCTACTACAGTATCCTCCTCCTCAGGCCACTGGGAGGGATCCTCTGAAATCGCTCAGAAACCTTGCTTATGGATCTGATTTTCCTCTTACGCTTTCCCTGCAACATTGGAAAAGCAGATAACGCATCAGAAAATGTAGAAGACATGAGAGAAGCGATGTCTCTTAAAGTAACTCCAGTGGGAGCTATTGTGGAAGCGCAGGGCACTGCTTGTGAGGGCGGCACAATTTGGGACGCTTGAGGAGACAGGTGGGGCATATGTTGAAACTCGTCATTAGACTCCTGGACAACATCCACTTTAGAAAAAGTTTCTGAAAAAATCTTTTCTCTATAGCTTAGAGTCCTCTCAATACATGAGGAACAGAAAGGGATTGGTGGTTCCATGTTTTCATCAAAACACAAGGAGCAAGTGACATCTTGCAAGGCCCCTTGGTCCATTCTGATCACAATGACACAATTATGAAATAAAACTTTTAATTTTGTAACAAAAAATTTTTAAGTGTAAAAACAATACTGTGCCTTTAAATGTTAAAAGTGTAACTTTTTTACTGCACAAGTAAAAACGTATGTGAAAAACTAAAAACAATTAAATAATGACGCCAAGACCCAAAAACCCCTTTTATTCTTGTTAGGCAACTATCCGGACTTAACAGGGATACGTCACAGCTCTATCCGTTCCTAGAAACGCATGTATTAGTAAGAACCATGCGCTTCTAGGCAGAGACTGAAATTTCCTGCTCCGGTAATCTATTAACACGGAAGCGCAGTGAAAAGGCGTGCAATCGGAAGCCCCGCCCCTCGTGGGCGTTTCTAACCGCAACCTCCTCTCCCGGTTGGCATTTTGATTTAAATAAGCCACCGTGTGAGTTAAAACCACCAAGCCATAAAACCTCCATGTTTTCTAGTCCAAGTGTCTGCTTAATACTGCATTGTTTACTCAGACTCTGAAAGTTTGTATGTCCCAACAAACAAGGCACGCAATCGGAAGCCCCGCCCCTCATGGGCGTCTCTAACCGCAACCTCCTCTCCCAGTCGGCATTTTGTTTTAAATAAGCCACCATGTGAGTTAAAACCACCAAGCCATAAAACATCCATGTCTCCTAGCCCCAGTGCCTGCTTAATACTGTATTGTTCCCTCAGACTCTGAGAGTTTGTATGTCCCAACAACCAAGCAACTATCCTATGAGCCCTTTGATTGTTACGTGTGTGAGAAGTAAAGTGCTCCCTTTTGCTCAGAGTTTAATTAGCCCCAGAATAACAAAGTGGCACTTACCTCATATGTCTGCCATACAGCCAGGCAGTCCATCAGGTTTAAGAGGTCCTCTCCCTCCCATGAACCTGTGAAAAAAGGAGAAGTTCCTGAGTAAATATCCCTTAGGTATTCTGGATTTAGGGCAGCATACAATATATGGGAGGCGCAGTAAGAATTATGTCCCACAAGTTCCCATTGCTCTAAAGCCACCAAAGCTCTCCTGAAGAGTCTGATATGGACTACGGCTACACCCTAGTACAAAGCAGCACAATCTTGCACTACTTATAAATAATAAATAATAAACTCTTGATTAAAGAATCTAATTTAACACCTCACTTTACCTCTTCCTATCACTAACATAGGCAAAGAGAATGACTGGGGTGGGAGGGAAGGGAGGAGCTATTTAACAGCTCTGCTGTGGTGCTCTTTGCCTCCTCCTGCTGACCAGGAGGTGAATATCCCATTAGTAATTAAGATGATCCGTGGACTCATCGGGTCTTAAAAAAGAAAAGCAAATAGCATAGCCCTCTGAGCATAAAGAAGGCAAGGAGCATATAGAAAGTGAGGTAAAATAAAACTAAATATTTTGGCGCCAAGTATGATGCACAATGCAAAAGGAAGTTGAGAATTTTTTCTTTGCCCCATAAACATCCGGAAATGACGCAACTCGCGCCATAACACAATTTCGCGCCAAACAACCTAGCGTCAACTAAGACGCAGGAAATTACGAACTTGCATCATAACCGACGCACATTCGCGCCCAAAAAAAATTCTCGCACCACGGAAGCAATAAATAACAGCATTTTGTGCACTCGCGAGTCTAATTTGCCAGCAAGTTTTTCAAGAAAAAACAAGTACACATAGACCTGATTCATGGCAAATATAAGTAATATACATATATTTAAAACTTTACATTAATACATAAAGCGCCAAACCATAGCTGAGAGTGTCTTAAAATAATGATACATACTTACCGAAAGACACCCATCCACATATAGCAGATAGCCAAACCAGTACTGAAAGCTATCAGCAGAGGTAATGGTATATAAGAGTATATCGTCAATCTGAAAAGGGAGGTAGGGAATGAATCCCTACGACCGATAACAGAGAACCCTTGAAAAGATTTCCCGCAAGGAAAACCATAAAATCAAACAGGCGCTACTCTCTTCACATTCCTCTGACAAACACTGTACTCTGAGAGGAATTGGGCTTCAGAATGCTTAGAAGCGCTTATCATAGAAGAAATCATAAAAATCAAGCACAAACTTACTTCACCACCTCCATAGGAGGCAAAGTTTGTAAAACTGAATTGTGGGTGTTGTGAGGGGTGTATTTATAGGCATTTTGAGGTTTGGGAAACTTTGCCCCTCCTGGTAGGATTGTATATCCCATACGTCACTAGCTCATGGACTCTTGCCAATTACATGAAAGAAATACATTATTACAAAAAAGTATAAATACAACCTAAACATGGAGCGGGCCATATGAATGATAAAAACGTCTAGACTTTTTCCTTGGTATAATTACCCGGATCCAACTAATGGGTATAGGACAATCACTACAGACCAAAACGATCAGACAACGTGACTTGTGGAACCTCACAAAGCTATAGTTATGCTGGTGGATGGATCTGAACAACTCCAAAGTCTATGGGTTTTGTTTAATGTTGTCTCTTACCTGTGCCCAGCTTAGCTCCTGGCTTGTTAAATGGTAGTGCACCATTCCCTGATGCTCGTGCTTTAGTATGCTACCTGTGGGGGGTTACAAACACACACAATGAGTCACATTAACTACTAATATACTTGTTTGTAGCAACTCTGAGCAGCTAAAACTTCACTAGGTTCAGAATGTAATTTGCGATAAACACAGTACACAGCGCCAATGTCTTGTTAACCCCCATGGCAGTCAGTGGGGGAAGCAACAAAGAAGTTAAAGTGATTTTAAATCCTAGTGTTTGTGAAACACTAAGATTTACCAGTGGAACAAATAAAGGAAACTTTCAGTATAAAATATTTCATGCTGAAAGTTCCTTTATTTGCCTGAAGGGTTTGCTGCGCTGAATGCCTCAGGCAGCTCACGGCAGAACGCTATTTTGCTGTGAGGTGATTTTAGCCAATAGCGTGCTAGCTATACGGCATGGCGCCAGCTGGCCCACACTGCTATTGGCTAAGAGGTGGAAGCACTCACCTCACAGCAAATTAGCGTTCGGCTGTGGGATGCCTGAGGCGCTCAGTGCGGCGAACGCGTCACACAAATAAAGGAACTTTCAGCATGAAGTATTTTATATTTCATGAATGAAAGTCCTCTTTATTTGTTCCACTGGTACATCCTAGCATTTCACAAACGCTAGGATTTAACATCACTTTAAAGGGACACTTAACACCTGTCTTCTAATAATCCCTAAAAACTACATTTTCTTATTAATAAAAATAAAATAATCACTTCCGTCTATTTAACCTGTTCCTCTTTCCCCAAACTGTTGAAGGAGATTGTTTTGAAATACAAATGCTTGATTTCCTATGTAAGCTGCCATATTGTAGTGTACGTTACAGGGGCACAGTAGTCACATGCTCATGAAGCAGTCATGTGACACACATCATAAAAGGGCTGACACTTGTACTGTGTCTCGGCAGAGGGTGTGACAGGAGCAGGTCACAATGCTATGTAATGAAGACGATCATTGCTTAACAATCACTAAGGCTGGTACAAGTGTCAGCCCTTAGTGCTTTACATAAACAGGACGACAGGTCTTGAGAAGCAGAAATCTTCTGTACCGAGTATACGTGAGAGCTTCCCCCTCCCTCTCCCAGAGCAGCTTGTAATGATTTACAATCACAATAGTGTCTGAAGCCGTTTAATGCAAACGGATTTGCTTAGAGCATAAAACTTTTGGGCAGTTTGAAGAAAAAAACTGTGGGGGGAGTTAAAAACATAAACATATTGCTTATAAAGAATTTTATTTAAATTTTGCTGCATATTATGTGTATATAAATAGATGGGAAAGTCTAATACATTTATACTCTGACTGACAAATATTTATCTTCACACACTGCAGGCAGATGTGATCCTTTAAAAAACATAATTTATGCTTACCTGATAAATTTATTTCTCTTGTAGTGTGTTCAGTCCACGGGTCATCCATTACTTATGGGATTATATCTCCTTCCCAACAGGAAGTTGCAAGAGGATCACCCAAGCAGAGCTGCTACATAGCTCCTCCCCTCACATGTCATATCCAGTCATTCGACCGAAACAAGACAAGAAAGGAGAAACCATAGGGTGCAGTGGTGACTGGAGTTTCAATTAAAATTTAGATCTGCCTTAAAAGACAGGGCGGGCCGTGGACTGAATACACTACAAGAGAAATAAATTTATCAGGTAAGCATAAATTATGTTTTCTCTTGTTAAGTGTATTCAGTCCACGGGTCATCCATTACTTATGGGATACCAATACCAAAGCTAAAGTACACGGATGATGGGAGGGACAAGGCAGGAACTTTAAACGGAAGGAACCACTGCCTGTAGAACCTTTCTCCCAAAAACAGCCTCCGAAGAAGCGAAAGTGTCAAATTTGTAAAATTTTGAAAAAGTGTGAAGTGAAGACCAAGTTGCAGCCTTGCAAATCTGTTCAACAGAGGCCTCATTCTTAAAGGCCCAGGTGGAAGCCACAGCTCTAGTGGAATGAGCTGTAATTCTTTCAGGAGGCTGCTGTCCAGCAGTCTCATAGGCTAAACGTATTATGCTACAAAGCCAAAAGGAGAGAGAGGTAGCCGAAGCTTTTTGACCTCTCCTCTGTCCAGAGTAAATGACAAACAGGGAAGAAGTTTGACGAAAATCTTTAGTTGCCTGCAAATAGAACTTCAGGGCATGGACTACGTCCAGATTATGCAAAAGTCGTTCCTTCTTTGAAGAAGGATTAGGACACAATGATGGAACAACAATCTCTTGATTGATATTCCTGTTAGAAACTACCTTAGGTAAGAACCCAGGTTTAATACGCAGAACTACCTTGTCTGAATGGAAAAACAGATAAGGAGAATCACAATGTAAGGCAGATAACTCAGAGATTCTTCGAGCCGAGGAAATAGCCATCAAAAACAGAACTTTCCAAGATAACAGCTTAATATCAATGGAATGAAGGGGTTCAAACGGAACACCTTGAAGAACTTTAAGAACTAAGTTTAAGCTCCACGGCGGAGCAACAGTCTTAAACACAGGCTTAATCCTAGCCAAAGCCTGACAAAAAGCCTGAACGTCTGGAACGTCTGCCAGACGTTTGTGTAAAAGAATAGACAGAGCAGAAATCTGTCCCTTTAACGAACTAGCAGATAAGCCCTTTTCTAAACCCTCTTGAAGAAAAGACAATATCCTAGGAATCCTAACCTTACTCCATGAGTAACTCTTGGATTCGCACCAATATAAATATTTACGCCATATCTTATGGTAAATTTTTCTGGTAACAGGTTTCCTAGCCTGTATCAAGGTATCAATAACCGACTCCGAGAAGCCACGCTTTGATAGAATCAAGCGTTCAATCTCCATGCAGTCAGCCTCAGAGAAATTAGATTTGGATGGTTGAAAGGACCTTGAATTAGAAGGTCCTGCCTCAGAGGTAGAGACCATTGTGGACAGGACGACATGTCCACTAGGTCTGCATACCAGGTCCTGCGTGGCCACGCAGGCGCTATCAGAATCACCGATGCTCTCTCCTGTTTGATCTTGGCAATCAGACGAGGAAGTAGCGGAAATGGTGGAAACACATAAGCCATGTTGAAAACCCAAGGGGCTGCTAGAGCATCTATCAGCGCCGCTCCCGGGTCCCTGGACCTGGATCCGTAACAAGGAAGTTTGGCGTTCTGGCGAGACGCCATGAGATCCAGTTCTGGTTTGCCCCAACAAAGAATCAGTTGAGTGAAGACCTCCGGATGAAGTTCCCACTCCCCCAGATGAAAAGTCTGGCGACTTAGAAAGTCCGCCTCACAGTTCTTTTCCACGCCTGGGATATAGATCGCTGACAGGTGGCAAGAGTGAGACTCTGCCCAGCGAATTATCTTTGAGACTTCCAACATCGCTAGGGAACTCCTGGTTCCCCCTTGATGGTTGATGTAAGCCACAGTCGTGATGTTGTCCGACTGAAATCTGATGAACCTCAGAGTTGCTAACTGAGGCCAAGCTAGAAGAGCATTGAATATTGCTCTTAACTCCAGAATATTTATTGGGAGGAGTTTCTCCTCCTGAGTCCACGATCCCTGAGCCTTCAGGAAGTTCCAGACTGCGCCCCAACCTAGAAGGCTGGCATCTGTTGTTACAATCGTCCAATCTGGCCTGCGAAAGGTCATCCCCTTGGACAGATGGAGCCGAGAAAGCCACCATAGAAGAGAATCTCTGGTCTCTTGATCCAGATTTAGTAGAGGGGACAAATCTGAGTAATCCCCATTCCACTGACTTAGCATGCACAATTGCAGCGGTCTGAGATGCAGGCGCGCAAATGGTATTATGTCCATTGCCGCTACCATTAAGCCGACTACTTCCATGCACTGAGCTACTGACGGGTGTGGAATGGAATGAAGGGCACGGCAAGCACTTTGAAGCTTTAATAACCTGGACTCCGTCAGGTAAATTTTCATCTCTACAGAATCTATAAGAGTCCCTAGGAAGGGAACCCTTGTGAGTGGTAATAGAGAACTCTTTTCCACGTTCACCTTCCACCTATGCGACCTCAGAAATGCCAGAACTATCTCTGTATGAGACTTGGCAATTTGAAAACTTGACGCTTGTATCAAAATGTCGTCTAGGTACGGAGCCACCGCTATGCCTCGCGGTCTTAGTACCGCCAGAAGAGAGCCCAGAACCTTTGTAAAAATTCTCGGGGCCGTAGCTAACCCGAAGGGAAGAGCTACAAACTGGTAATGCCCGTCTAGAAAGGCAAATCTTAGATACCGATAATGATCTTTGTGAATCGGTATGTGAAGGTAGGCATCCTTTAAGTCCACTGTGGTCATGTATTGACCCTCTTGGATCATGGGTAGGATGGTTCGAATAGTTTCCATTTTGAATGATGGAACTCTTAGGAATTTGTTTAAGATTTTTAGGTCCAAGATCGGTCTGAAGGTTCCCTCTTTCTTGGGAACCACAAATAGATTTGAGTAAAATCCATGCCCTTGTTCCGTCCTCGGAACTGGGTGGATCACCCCCATTAATAAGAGGTCTTGTACACAGCGTAGAAACGCCTCTTTCTTTATCTGGTTTGCTGATAACCTTGAAAGATGAAATCTCCCTTGTGGAGGAGAAGCTTTGAAGTCCAGAAGGTATCCCTGAGATATGATCTCCAACGCCCAGGGATCCTGGACATCTCTTGCCCAAGCCTGGGCGAAGAGAGATAGTCTGCCCCCCACTAGATCCGTTTCCGGATAGGGGGCCCTCTCTTCATGCTGTCTTAGGGGCAGAAGCAGGTTTTCTGGCCTGCTTGCCCTTGTTCCAGGACTGGTTAGCCTTCCAGCCCTGTCTGTAACGAGCAACAGTTCCTTCCTGTTTTGGAGCGGAGGAAGTTGATGCTGCTCCTGCCTTGAAGTTACGAAAGGCACGAAAATTAGACTGTTTGGCCTTTGATTTGGCCTTGTCCTGAGGAAGAGTATGACCCTTACCTCCAGTAATGTCAGCAATAATTTCTTTCAAGCCGGGCCCGAATAAGGTCTGCCCCTTGAAAGGAATATTAAGCAATTTAGATTTAGAAGTCACATCAGCTGACCAGGATTTAAGCCATAGCGCTCTGCGCACTTGGATGGCGAATCCGGAGTTCTTAGCCGTTAGTTTGGTTAAATGTACAACGGCATCAGAAACAAAAGCGTTAGCTAGCTTAAGTGCTTTAAGCTTGTTCATAATCTCATCCAATGGAGCAGTGCGAATGGCCTCTTCCAGAGACTCAAACCAGAATGCCGCAGCAGCAGTGACAGGCGCAATGCATGCAAGGGGCTGTAAGATAAAACCTTGTTGAACAAACATTTTCTTAAGGTAACCTTCTAATTTTTTATCCATTGGATCCGAAAAAGCACAACTATCCTCCACCGGGATAGTGGTACGCTTAGCCAAAGTAGAAACTGCTCCCTCCACCTTAGGGACCGTCTGCCATAAGTCTCGTGTGGTGGCGTCTATTGGAAACATTTTCCTAAATATAGGAGGGGAAAAGGGCACACACCGGGTCTATCCCACTCCTTGCTAATAATCTCTGTAAGCCTTTTAGGTATAGGAAAAACGTCAGTACACACCGGTACCGCATAGTATCTATCCAGCCTACATAATTTCTCTGGAATTGCAACCATGTTACAATCATTCAGAGCCGCTAATACCTCCCCTAGCAATACGCGGAGGTTCTCAAGCTTAAATTTAAAATTAGAAATCTCTGAATCCAGTCTCCCTGGATCAGATCCGTCACCCACAGAATGAAGCTCTCCGTCCTCATGTTCTGCAAATTGTGACGCAGTATCGGACATGGCTCTCACATCATCAGCGCGCTCTGTCCTTAACCCAGAGCTATCGCGCTTGCCTCTTAATTCTGGCAATTTAGATAATACTTCTGTCATAACAGTAGCCATGTCTTGCAAAGTGATTTGTATGGGCCTCTCTGATGTACTTGGCGCCACAATATCACGCGCCTCCTGAGCGGGAGGCGAAGGTACTGACACGTGAGGAGAGTTAGTCGGCATAACTTCCCCCTCGTTGTCTGGTGATAATTTCTTTACATGTAAAAACTGACTTTTATTTAAAGTGACATCAATGCATTTAGTACACATATTTCTATGGGGCTCCACATTGGCCTTCAAACATAGTGAACAAACAGATTCATCTGTGTCAGACATGTTTAAACAGACTAGCAATGAGACTAGCAAGCTTGGAAAATACTTTCAATAAATTTACAAGCAATATAAAAAACGCTACTGCGCATTTAAGAAGCACAAAAGCTGTCACAGTTGAAATAACAATGAACCAAATTAGTTATAGCAACCAAATTTTCACAGTAAATGTATTAAGTTAGCAAAGGATTGCACCCACCAGCAAATGGATGATTAACCCCTTAATACCCAAAAACGGATAATCAATTTAACAATTAACGTTTTTATCACAGTCAAACACACTTTCACAGGTCTGCTGTGACTGATTACCTCCCTCAAAATGAATTTTGAAGATCCTTGAGCTCTCTAGAGACGTCCTGGATCATGGAGGAAGAAGCAGGAAGATTATGACTGAATTTTTACTGCGCAAAAAAGCGCTAAAATAGGCCCCTCCCACTCATATTACAACAGTGGGAAACCTCAGTTAACTGTTTCTATGCAGAAATAAACGTTAGCCATGTGGAAAAAATCATGCCCCAATAAGTTTTATCACCAAGTACCTCACAAAAAACGATTAACAGCTACCAGTCGCTTCTACTGCAGTTAAGGCTCATACATTACTTCAGTATTAAAAGTATTTTCTTAGACAAATTCCATTCCCTAGAAAATTACTTCAGTGCACATACACTCATCAGTCTGATACCAGTCGTTACTACTGCATTAAAGGCTGTTTACTTACATTACATCGGTATCAGCAGTATTTTCTTAGTCAATTCCATTCCTTAGAAAAATAATTTACTGCACATACCTCGTTTGCAGGGGGGCCCTGCATGCTATTCCCTTTTCTGAAGTTACCCCACTCCTCAGAATGTGCGAGAACAGCCAGTGGATCTTAGTTACTTCTGCTAAGATCATAGAAAACGCAGGCAGATTCTTCTTCCAATACTGCCCGAGAACAAACAGCACACTCCGGTGCCATTTAAAATAACAAACTTTTGATTGAAGAAATAAACTAAGCATAAAATACACCACAGACCTCTCACAACGACCTATCTAGTTGAGTTGCAAGAGAATGACTGGATATGACATGTGAGGGGAGGAGCTATGTAGCAGCTCTGCTTCGGTGATCCTCTTGCAACTTCCTGTTGGGAAGGAGATATAATCCCATAAGTAATGGATGACCCGTGGACTGAATACACTTAACAAGAGAAATATATGTAACAGACAATATGATGTGTGTGTCACATGACTGCTTCATGAGCATGTGACTACTGTGTCCCTGTAACGTACGCTACAATATGGCAGCTTATATAGGAAATCAAGCACTGGATCAACAATATACTTCAAAACAATCTCCTTCAACAGTTTGGGGTAAAATGAACAGATTAAATAGACAGAAGTGATTATTTTATTTTTATTGATAGGAAAAATTAGGTTTTTAGCCATTTTCATCAGGTGTTTAATGTTCCTATAACACCCAAACTCTCACTAAAACCATCTCTTTTAACTAAATGCAATGCCAGCTCCTTTAATTAAAGGGACATTAAACACTTTGTGATAGTAATATAAAATGATAAATTATATAAAAAATATATATATATATATAAACTTTGCTCTATACTTTCATTATTTATTTTGTCCCCTTTTCTTGTAATTCATTTCTGAAATTGTGAGCTTTTCAGTTCCTGTTAGAAATGGAAGTGCAAACACTGTTATATTCTACACAGCTATTGGCTGCATACTCTAGTGACCTATTTATAACTGTCCCTAATTGGCCACAGCAGAGAAGGTAACCTAAGTTACAACATGGCAGCTCCCAGTGTTTTATAGACACTGAAACTTTACACTTATTTTGTCAATATTTAAACAGCTAATGAAACTTTAAAAAATACATCTACATGTTATTCTCAGACTAAAGTTTTTTTAATGCATCATTCTATCTATTCTAATAGCATTAATTTAGAGTTTAATGTCCCTTTAAAGTAAGCAAAATGTATGTCCAGAGTTTTTTTTTCTTTTACACTTATTGTGAATTGTTCTCACTCCCAGGACAGGAGTGTATTAAACATTACTGTTACATTGGTTCATATAGCATTTCTGCTTCCGAAGCAAGAGACAATGTGGTAAATATGAACGTTTCAGAAATTAGAAGAGGAATACTGTTGGTGTATAAACAACACTGTGTATAACATAAACAAAACACTGCAAAGTAACATTCCTAAACTCAGCAAACAGGTGCATTCACTAAAGTTTCAGATCTAACCTCCCCAGAAAGTCTCATCATTTGAATCACACAGCACCCAAGGATTTTTTTTTCCAAAAATTAAAAAATCTACTTGTTTTAATTAACTATAATCATTGCATGAAAGATATAGTCACTTATATTCATGTCTTTTTAACAATAAACAGAGCATGTATTAAAGGGGCATTGCACAAAACATTCTATAATCCATGTCATAATTAAAAACAGCTTCTAAGTAACATTTTGTCATTCAAATATCATTTCAACTGAAGCTACTGCAGCAGGATCTTTAATGATTCAGATAGAGGATGCAATTTTAAAAATACTTTCTAATTTACTCCTATTATCAATTTGTCTTTGTTCTCTTGCTATCTTTATTTAAAAAGCAGGAATGTAAAGCTTAAGAGCCAGCCCATTTTTGGTTCAGAACCTAGGTTATGCTTGCTTGTTGGTTTGCTAAATGTAGCCACCAATAAGCAAGCGCTATCCAGGGTGCTTTATCTAAAATGGGCTGGCTCCTAAGCTTTAAATTCCTACTTTTTAAATAAAGATAGCAAGAGAACAAAGAAAAATTGATAGTAGTAGTAAATTAGAAAGTTGCTTAAAATTGCATGCTCTATCTGAATCATTAAAGAAAAAAAGAAAATTTATGCTTACCTGATAAATTTATTTCTTTTTAGACACGATGAGTCCACGGATCATCATCCTTACTTGTGGGATTACACCTCCTGGTCAGCAGGAGGAGGAAAGAGCACCACAGCAGAGCTGTTAAATAGCTCCTCCCTTCCCTCCCACTCCAGTCATTCGACCGAAGTTAGGAAGAGAAAGGAAAAGCCATGGTGCAGAGGTGTCTGAAGTTTACAAAAAATAACAACCTGTCTCAAAAGAACAGGGCGGGTCGTGGACTCATCGTGTCTAAAAAGAAACAAATTTATCAGGTAAGCATACATTTTCTTTTCTTTTTAAAGACATGATAAGTCCACGGATCATCATCCTTACTTGTGGGATACAATACCAAAGCTAGAGTACACGGATGATAAGGGAGGGACAAGACAGGGAAACTAAACGGAAGGCACCACTGCTTAAAGAACCTTTCTCCCAAAAGCAGCTTCAGCCGAGGCAAAAGTATCAAATATGTAAAATTTAGAAAAAGTGTGAAGAGAAGACCAAGTTGCAGCCTTGCAAATCTGTCCTACAGAAGCGTCATTTTTTGAATGCCTATGAGGAAGCAACCGCCCTAGTGGAATGAGCCGTAATTCTTTCAGGAGGCTGCTGTCCAGCAGTCTCAAATGCAAAACGGATGATACTCTTCAAACAAAAAGAAAGAGAGATAGCCGTAGCTTTCTGACACTTACATTTTCCAGAGAAAATTACAAACAGAAAAGAAGACCTACGAAAGTCTTTAGTTGCTTGTAAGTAAAACTTTAAAGCACGGACTACGTCCAAATTGTGCAGAAGACGTTCCTTCTGAGAAGAAGGATTAGGACACAAGGAAGGAACAACAATCTCCTAATTAATGTTCCTGTCTGAAACAACCTTAGGAAGGAACCCTAGTTTAGTACATAAAACTACCTTATCCGAATGGAAAATAAGGTAAGGCGAATTGTACTGCAACGCCGAAAGCTCAGACACTCTTCGAGCTGAAGAAATAGCAACAAGAAATAAAACTTTCCAAGATAACAACTTAATATCTAAGGAATGCATAGGCTCAAATGGAGCCCCTTGAAGAACTTTAAGAACTAAATTCGGACCATGGAGGAGTAACTGGTTTGAACACAGCCCTGATCCTAACCAAGGCCTGACAAAAAGATTGAACATCTTGGGCATCTACCAGACGTTTGTGCAACAAAATAGATAAGGCAGAGATCTGACCCTTTAGGGAACTTGTCAATAAACCCTTCTCCAAACCTTCTTGAAGAAAAGACAAAATTATGGGAATCCTAACTCTACTCCATGAGTAGCCCTTGGATTCACATCAATAAAGATATTTACGCCATATCTTATGGTAAATTTTTCTAGTTACAGGCTTACGCGCCCGAATCAAGGTCTCTATGATCGAATCAGAAAAACCTCACTTGGAAAGGATTAAGCATTCAATCTCTAAGCAGTCAGCTTCAGAGAAACTAGATTTGGGTGAAGGAAGGGTCCTTGAATGAGAAGATCCTTCCTCAATGGAAGTCTCCAAGGTGGCAGGGATGACATGTCCACCAGATCGGCATACCAAATCCTGCGAGGCCATGCAGGAGCAATGAGGATTACTGATGCCTTCTCCTGTTTGATTCGAGCAATGACCTGAGGAAGAAGAGCAAATGGGGGAAATAGATATGCTAGGCTGAAGGACCAAGGAACTGCCAGAGCATCTATCAGCTCTGCCTGGGGGTCCCTGGACCTCGACCCGTATCTCGGGAGATTAGCATTCTGATGAGATGCCATGAGATCTAACTCCGGCCGACCCCATTTGAGAATCAGATTGGAGAAAACTTCCGGATGAAGTTCCCACTCTCCCGGATGAAAAGTCTGTCTGCTCAGAAAGTCCGCCTCCCAGTTGTCCACCCCTGGGATGTGGATCGCTGACAGATGGCAAGAATGGGCCTCCGCCCACTGGATTATCTTGGCTACCTCGGTCATCGCTAAGGAACTCCTCGTTCCTCCCTGATGATTGATGTAAGCCACTGTTGTTACATTGTCCGACTGGAATCTGATGAACTGGGCCGAAGCCAACTGAGGCCAGGCCAGAAGAGCTTTGAAGATCGCTCTTAGTTCCAGGATGTTTATAGGAAGAACAGACTCTGACTGAGTCCAAACTCCCTGAGCCTTTAGGGAACCCCAGACAGCTCCCCATTCAAAAAGGCTGGCGTCTGTTGTCACAATCACCCAGGAAGGTCTGCGAAAGCAGATCCCCTGGGATAGATGATCCAGAGACAACCACCATTGAAGAGTGTCCCTCGTCTCCTGTTCCAGGGTTATTCGAGGAGACAAATCTGCATAATCTCCATTCCACTGCTTGAGCATGTTTAACTTCAGAGGTCTGAGGTGAAACCGAGCAAACGGTATGATGTCCACTGCCGCCACCATCAGTCCGATTACTTCCATGCACTGAGCCACTGACGGACGAGAATTGGACTGAAGGGCTCAACAGGTATCTAGAATCTTCGCTTTTCTGACCTCTGTCAGAAAAATCCTCATAGACATAGAATCGATTAGAGTTCCCAAGAAAGTCACCCTTGTCTTCGGGATTAAGGAACTCAGGAGTTCTCAGGAAGTATAGCACAATGTCGGTATGGGACCTTGCTTGTTGACAAGATGGTCCCTGGATTAGAATATCGTCCAGATAAGGCGCCACCGCAATGCCCCATGGTCTTAGAACCGCCAGCAGAGACCCCAGAACCTTTGTGAAAATTCTGGGTGCCGTGGCCAGTCCGAAAGGAAGAGCCACAAACTGAAATTGTTTGTCCAGAAAGGCAAAACTTAGGAACCTGTGATGATCTCTGTGGATAGGAACATGTAAATATGCATCCTTTAAGTCCACCGTCGTCATAAATTGACCCTCCTGGATCAATGGAAAAATGGTACGAATAGTTTCCATCTTGAAAGATGGAACTCTGAGAAACTTGTTCAGACTCTTGAGGTCTAAGATAGGTTTGAAAGTTCCCTCCTTCTTGGGAACTACAAACAGATTTGAATAAAAACCCTGCCCGTGTTCCTGTACAGGAACGGGAACAATCACTCCCAGAGAGGAGAAGTCTCTTACACAATGTAAGAACGCCTCTCTTTTTATCTGGTTTGCAGAAAATCTTGAAGGAAGAAATCTTCCTCGGGGAGTAAAATTTTCGAACTCCAGCTTGTATCCCTGGGACACTATTTCTATAGCCCAGAGATCCTGAACGTCTCGCACCCAAGTCTGAACAAAGAAAGAAAGTCTGCCCCCTACCAGATCCGGTCCCGGATCGGGGGCATGCCCTTCATGCTGTTTTGGAGTCAGCAGCAGGCTTCTTGTACTGTTTACCCTTGTTTCAAGACTGGTTGGGTCTCCAAGTAGGCTTAGATTGCGAATAGTTTCATTCTTGTTTAGAGGAGGAAGAGAAAGAATTTCCCTTGAAATTACGAAAGGAACGAAAATTACTTTGTCGTCCTTTTTGTTTATTTCTCTTATCCTGAGGAAGATGACCCTTACCTCCCGTGATGTCAGAGATAATTTCCTTCAGGCCAGGTCCAAACAAGGTTTTTCCTTTGTAAGGAATAGCTAGAAGCTTAGACTTGGATGACACGTCCACAGACCAAGGTTTTAACCATAAAGCTCTGTGGGCTAGGATAGAGAACCCTGAACTCTTAGCTGCTAATTTAGTAATTTGCAGAGAAGCATCCGTAATAAAAGCATTGGCTAACTTCAGAGCGTTAATCCTATCTTGGATCTCCTCCAAAGAAGTCTCAGACTTAAGAGACTCAGACAGAGCATCAAACCAATAAGCTGCCGCACTAGAGACAGTAGCAATGCACGCAGCCTGCTGCAACAGCAGACCCTGGTGAACATAAATCTTTTTAAGTAGGCCCTCCAACTTCTTGTCCATGGGGTCTTTAAAGGCACAACTATCTTAAATAAGAATAGTAGTTCGCTTGGCAAAAGTGGAGATAGCCCCTTCTACCTTAGGAACCGATTGCCAAGCTTCCTTGACAGCGTCAGCTATAGGAAACATCTTTCTGAAAATAGGAGACGGAGAGAAGGGAATACCTGGTCTCTCCCATTCCTTAGAAACAATCTCCGAAGCTCGCTTTGGAACTGGAAAAACATCTGAGAAAGTAGGAACTTTGAAATATCTGTCCAATTTACTCGCCTTCTCAGGAGCGACTACTACTGTGGAATCACAGTTGTCTAAGGTAACCAACACCTCCCTGAGCAACAGACGCAGGTGTTCTAGTTTAAATCGGAAAGAGACAACCTCTGAATCAGTCAAAGGTAAAGAACTCTCTGAATCTGAAATCTCGCCTTCAGATAGAACCTCTATACCCTCCATCTCAGTTCCCTGGGAGGGTACCTCTGAGACTGCCACCATGGCATCAGAAACCTCACTGATAACATGGTTGTCTTTCCTCTTGCGATTTCCTTGAAGCATAGGAAAAGCAGACAACGCATCAGAAATTGTGGAAGACATAACCGCAGCTATGTCTTTTAAAGTAACTCCAGCAGGTGCTAGAGCAGAAGCGCAGGGCACTGCTGGTGGGGGCGTTAATTTTTGGGACGCTTGGGGAGAAAGTTGCGGCATAAATTGACCCTCATCAGAAGACTCTTGGATAACATCTGCCTGAGAGGAGATTGGCTCAGTAAAAATGTTATCCCTAAAACTTACAGTCCTTTCAATACATGTAGGACAGAAGGGGATTGGTGGTTCCACATTTGCATCCAGACACAAAGCACATGTAACATACTGCACACCCTCTTGGTCCATCTTTCATCACAATTTGTTAAAGATTCAACTGAAAAAATGATAAATATTAACAAAATAAAATTATAAAAAAAACATTACTGTTTCTTTAAATGTAAACGGTTTTGCTATTTTTCTGCAAAGTGTCAGATTTTTGTGGTAATACAACAGGCAGAAAAAGAAAACGTTAAATGCACCTCTGCACCTCAGCAACCTGCTGAGGTGCTCCTACCATGTAAAATGACACTGGATCCTCTGCTTGTAACGACCTGCTTCACACAGTCAGCTTCCCCGCATCCGTGCTATGAGCGCATGAAATTACACTACATGCCGATCTAGCACCGACAATCAACTAGCCCAGCTGAATGATGCACTAATATCTTCAGAAAAACAGCGCTCAGTGAAGAGGCGCGCAAATACAGGAAGTCCCGTCCATCGTGGGCGTACCCAAAGCCTAATGTCTCTCCCTCCGGGAGAAAAAACACAGTGAAACCCCGGAGCCCTCCATAAAAATAAACTAAGCAACATAACTCCAGCCCCAGTGCCTTGTCACTGCCCAAAAACTTTCAGCCTGAAAGTTTAAAAACCATCCCAACATAAACAGGTTTTTCCATTAACCCCTTATGCTCCATAGTGCCAATTTAAATATACTGAGACTCCTTAGATCCCAAAAAAGGTAGAACTTACCTTAAACACTGCCTGGCAGCAGGGCAGGTCCCAAGCTTGAGAGGTCCTCTCCCTAACATTGGCCTGAGAAAGAAACAAATGCTGAGTGAGTGAGTGAGAACCTCAGGCTGAAGGATATAGGGCAGCAGAAATATGAGAGGCGCAGTGAGAATTATGTCCCACAAGTTCCCATTGCTCTAAAGCCACCAAAGCTCTACTGTAGAGACTGTTATGGACTAAGGCTACACCCTAGAACAAAGTAGCACTCTCTGGCACTACTTTAAAAATAATAAACTCTTGATTGAAGAATCTAAACTAACACCTCACTTTACCTCTTCCTAACACTAACGTAGGCAAAGAGAATGACTGGAGTGGGAGGGAAGGGAGGAGCTATTTAACAGCTCTGCTGTGGTGCTCTTTGCCTCCTCCTGCTGACCAGGAGGTGTAATCCCACAAGTAAGGATGATGATCCGTGGACTCATCGTGTCTTTAAAAAGAAAAAATTGTGTTTAGTGTCACTTTAATGTAGTTCCTGTTAAAGGGACATGATATCCAAATAATGAAGCACTTAAAAGTGACGCAGCGTAGCAGTAAAAATCTGACTAGAAAATATCACTTGAACAACTCTATTTAAAGATATTTACCTCAAAATTTCCTAAGTATTCACACCCCATTGTAAAGAGAGACTAGTCCCTGGACTTACAAGGGAGTGTGTATCTGGCGTGTGCAGGCACAGTCATGTTATTTCCTTAGTCAGTTTAAGGAAGTTTACTGTGAAATCTTACAAGATTTGAGTGAAATCTCATGAGATCACAGCAAAGCATAGCATGACCTCAGCACTGCTGATGGGCTTATTTTCCCCCCAACTTGCAGCTGGACAGCATCTGAATTATAACTGTTACACAGCACTTACTCTGGTGAGCTGAAGAAATTTTGAGGTAAAATATCTTCCTTCTTTATATAGAGATGTTCAGGTGATATTTTCTAATCAGCTTTTTAGTTATGCTGCATCACTTTCAAGTAATTTAGTAAATGAGTATTATGACTGATAAAAAAAGACAACTCCAGCAGCTCCATTAGTGTCTTTACATGTTACTGTTGTCTTCACTCACCTGGGAATATGACTTCTACGAATTCCTTGAAGGCTTTCAACTCTTCTCCCCCTTTGGAGGTCTTGGCCAACAAGGTGTACCCACTGCCGAACTTCCCTTTAAGATGCTGGGGGCTCCCAAGGCACTTGAGCTGCCCATTCACCATGATGGCAAGGCGAGTACAGAGAGCTTCACACTCTTCCATACTGTGGAAAATAAAGGAGAGTTTTTTCTTTACAAAATGCAGGATGTATATAAAAGATTTTGCCACTAAAATTTTCTTTTCATCCCTCTTTCTATTTAGTGTTTTCCTCTTCAAATTCTATTTTTCTTCCCTATTAGTTCCCTTTTTACCTGTGGGATGTGATGATCACAGCCTTTCCACTCTCTCGTGTCCTAGTCACTGCATCCCACAGTAATCTTCTGGCCACGGGGTCCATACCAGTTGATGGCTCATCCATGAAGATAACTGGAGGTCCCCCAATCAAAGCAATACCAGCACTCAGTTTCCTCTTGTTCCCCCCACTAGAAGGAAAGAAGGAAAATGTAGACGGGTGACAGGGGACTGAAATATGTGAAGAAGAGCAGGTGAGTTATTGATAAATATATTGATTAAGCAGTGAAGGAGGGAGTTAGGGAGAAGAAAGTAAAGTCCTTGGAAAGACTTCTTAAATATACACTGAATCCTTGTATGTTGGAAACATTTAAAAAATTCCAGTGTGGTTCCCGACAAGGGTCAAAGGATGGTCGGGACCTTTCACTAGTAAGTGTGCAGTACTGAGTGTGCAACCCTTTCTTCTGCTGTGCAAATTAACAAACACTTCAGGTGAAACAGAGCTCCAGTTAACCATACCTAAACACAAAAAGGTAGAAATTGTACTGGCTCAAGCAGTAATGGGATGTAGGGATGGGAAAACGACCCTTGAACTTTTGGGACATTTTTCTACCTACTCGAGAAAGGTAAGAAGCCATCAACCCACCTAGACTACAAGTATATAGCAAAAACAGCTATGCAGAGATTAGTAAGGGCCACTTCACTTTCAGGAATCCTACAAGTAACCTGTATCCCTTAAAAAAATGGCACCTACCACTGTGAAACATCCATACCTGTATGCTCGCACCAATTTGTTGGCATGGGCTTCAAGTAATAGACCCCGCAGCATATTCTCTACGCAGCTGTTGACATATGCCTCAGGGACACCACGTAGACGGGCATACATGCAAAGTGTTTCACGTCCCGTCATGTGGTCCAACAATGGATCAAACTGTGGACAGTAACCAATCCTCTGCTGTACCTGGGGAGAAGAGGAGAGCGGTTTTGTGCATGTATACTGAGTAGAACAAGGCTATGATTCCAGGGGTAAAATTATTAATGAGAGTATGGATCTTCCAGGAAGGAGAGGGGTGAATGGAGTAGAATTGATTATGTGGGTGTGCAATGTCCCGAGCAAGTGGTGTAACATCTTTAACTTGCATGTCATCAAATAGGAATCAGTATGCTCCAAAATTTCAGGAGAATCAATCAGGTCCAGTCTATTTAAATTCTTTATACTTTGGTCTGATCTGGAGTTGGACACTCCTCTGTGCAGGCACATACATTTTGGTGCTTTGGTCTGCAGATTATACTGTCTAAATTAACAACAAAGTAGGCAAAATTCTGCACAAACCCTACTTTTGTGATAGCAACTAATGTCATTTCAGCATTTACTTATGACAGGCTACAGAGACGTGGAAATTTAAAAAGACAACAACAAAAAACTTGTCAAAGTAGTAATGGCATTAGCCCAATCCAGTTGTCATGGATCATTAAATCATTTTTTACAAATCAAATACTTGGTGCTAGAGTCAAACAACTACATCAGACTTTCTATCATACCCTGTCTTTGCAGCGACGTGCTTACATCAGACTGCATACCAGACCCTGGCTCTGTAGCTGCTCTGTCAGTCACTTACCAACTTTATATCCGACTCCTGGCCCTGCAGCCACATGCTTACAGACTGAATATCAGACCCTGGCTCTGCAGCCCCTGTGTCAACCATTAACTACATCAGAACTTAAATCACACTCCTGGCCTTGCAGCCACATACTTACATCAGAAGGCACATCAGACTCCTGGTCCTGCAGTTCCTCTATCAGCCACTTACCTACATCAGACTGAATATCAGACCCTGGCTCTGCAGCCTCTCTGTCAACCACATGCCTACATCAGACCTTATATCACACTCCTGGCCTTGCAGCCACATACTTACATCAGAGTGAATATCAGACCCTGGCTCTGCAGCCCCTGTGTCAACCATTAACTACATCAGAACTTATATCCCACTCCTAGCCCTGTAGCCACATACTTACATCAGAAGGCACATCAGACTCCTGGCCCTGCAGTTCCTCTATAAGCCACTTACCTACATCAGACTTTATATCGGACCCCTAGCCCTGTAGCCACATACTTACATCAGACTGAATATCAGACTCTGGCTCTGCAGCCCCTCTGTCAATCATTAACTACATCAGAACTTATATCCCACTCCTAGCCCTGCAGTCACATGCTTACATCAGACTAAATATCAGACTCCTGGCCCTGCAGTCCTTCTGTCAGTCACTTACCTACATCAGACTTGATATCAGACTCCTGGCTCTGTAGCCACATACTTACATCAGACTGAATATCAGACCCTGGCTCTGCAGCCCCTCTGTCAACCATTAACTACATCAGAACTTATATCACACTCCTATCCCTGCAGCCACATACTTACATCAGAAGGCACATCAGACTCCTGGCCCTGCAGTTCATCTATCAGTCACTTACCTACATCAGACTTTATATTGCACCCCTGGCATTGTAGCCACATACTTACATCAGACTGAATATCAGACCCTGGCTCTGCAGCCCTTCTCTGTCAACCACATGCCTACATCAGACCTTATATCACACTCTTGGCCCTGCAGCCACATACTTACATCAGAAGGCACATCATACTCATGGCCCTGCAGTTCCTCTATCAGCCACTTACCTACATCAGACTTTATATTGCACCCCTGGCACTGTAGCCACATGCTTACATCAGACTGAATATCAGACCCTGGCTCTGCAGCCCCTCTGTCAACCATTAACTATATCAGAACTTATATCACTCTTGGCCCTGCAGCCACATACTTACATCAGAAGGCACATCAGACTCCTGGCCCTGCAGTTCCTCTATCAGCCACTTACCTACATCAGACTTTATATCTGACACCTGGCCCTGCAGCCACATGCTTACATCAGACTGAATATCAGACCCTGGCTCTGCAGCCCCTCTGTCAACCACATGACCACATCAAACCTCAAGTCATGCACATTACCTATATACTCAAAAGATAATTAATTTTGCTCTGAAACATGTAGACATATACGCTCTAGCTTATGCTTAGTAGATATAATCTGCTACTACTGTAAGACACACATACTTTGGTACCACTTCCTGCATGAACATACAATCTTATATTGCACATACCTTCTTGATTTGGTGCAAAATGCTGTATCCATCAATGTAAGCGTCACCAGAGCTAACACTCTCATCTCCCGTCAGCATGCGAAATGTGGTCGTCTTACCAGCACCATTGAACCCCAGCAAACCAAAGCACTCCCCACGGCTGACTGCCAGGGACATGCGATCAACTGCTAGGACCAAAGCACGTCGTCCATACACCTAAACAAGGAGTGAGAGTAGATAGTGAAATCGGCATAAGTACAAATTCACCCTTCCAGAACAGCACAATGTTGCCTCTTTCCAAGCTTGTTTATCTAATAATTGAACATAGACCACCCTCTTGTTACTGCGTGCAAGTTCTTCTAGGGCCCTTTCTATTTAATCTAATTCAGAATAGGAGATGTTTTTCAATAATGAAATTATGGCTGCTGCCTAGAAAGCACCCAGGAGGAACCTGCAAATCTGGTCTTGTGATGACACTCTGTAATGTACTAATTGTATTTAAAGGGACATTCAATTCCCAAGAACTACAGTAGCATGGTTACTATATTATTGTTTTTCCACCTGTACATGCAGCTCTCTATAAAGCTGTTTTTTTTAACCCATTACCAACACTGCATCTTTATACTTGGCGTCGCCATCTTGGTATGTGCGTATTGGTGAATCGTATGACAGAAGCAGTGCGCTAGATCAGTGACAACACTGGCTTTTTGACAGCTGTACCTTACATTTGGGTTAACTTGCACAATAGAAAGCAGAAGACTTACATTTTGTCAGTTTTTTCACAGTTTAAAAGATACATAACAAATATTAAAAAGCCTTCAGGATTAATATAGAGCAATGCATCCACTGCAAAAATGTGCATCTCCTGCTTTGTATTGTGCACACTGAACTGAAGTGCATGATACCGATCTGTGAATGTGCACCACTTCTGTAACAGGGTACACGAATACTTAAAGGGACAGTCTACACCAGAAATGTTATTGTTTAAAAAACAAAATTTATGCTTACCTGATAAATTTATTTCTCTTGTGGTGTATCCAGTCCACGGATCATCCATTACTTGTGGGATATTCTCCTTCCCAACAGGAAGCTGCAAGAGGATCACCACAGCAGAGCTGTCTATATAGCTCCTCCCCTAACTGCCACCTCCAGTCATTCGACCGAAGACAAGCAAGAGAAAGGAGAAACTATAGGGGGCAGTGGTGACTGTAGTTTAAAAATAAAAAACACCTGCCTTAAAATGACAGGGCGGGCCGTGGACTGGATACACCACAAGAGAAATAAATTTATCAGGTAAGCTTAAATTTTGTTTTCTCTTGCAAGGTGTATCCAGTCCACGGATAATCCATTACTTGTGGGGTACCAATACCAAAGCTATAGGACACGGATGAAGGGAGGGACAAGGCAGGCGCTTAAATGGAAGGCACCACTGCCTGTAAGACCTTTCTCCCAAAAATAACCTCCGAAGAAGCAAAGTATCAAATTTATAGAATTTAGAAAAAGTATGAAGCGAAGACCAAGTCGCCGCCTTACAAATCTGTTCAACAGAAGCCTCATTCTTAAAAGCCCATGTGGAAGCTACCGCTCTAGTAGAATGAGCTGTAATTCTTTCAAGAGGCTGCTGGCCAGCAGTCTCATAAGCTAAGCGTATAATACTCCTTAGCCAAAAAGAAAGAGACGTTGCCGAAGCCTTTTGGCCTCTCCTCTGTCCAGAGTAGACAACAAACAATGCAGATGTTTGACGAAAATCTTTAGTAGCTTGTAAATAAAACTTTGAAGCACGAACCATATCAAGATTGTGTAAAAGACGTTCCTTCTTTGAAGAAGGATTAGGTCACAGTGACGGTACAATAATCTCCTGATTGATATTTTTATTAGATACCACCTTAGGTAGAAAACCAGGTTTGGTACGTAACACTACCTTATCCGCATGGAAAATTAGATAAGGGGAATCACATTGTAAAGCAGATAACTCCGAAACTCTTCGAGCCGAGGAGATAGCTACTAAAAACAGAACTTTCCAAGATAAGAGCTTAATATCTATGGAATGCAAAGGTTCAAACGGAACCCCTTGAAGAACCTTAAGAACTAAATTTAAACTCCATGGCGGAGCAACAGGTTTAAACACAGGCTTGATTCTAACTAAAGCCTGACAAAACGCCTGAACGTCTGGAATCTCAGCCAGACGTTTGTGCAAAAGAATAGACAGAGCAGAAATCTGTCCCTTAAAGGAACTAGCTGACAAAGCCTTCTCCAATCCTTCTTGGAGAAAAGATAATATCTTAGGAATCCTGACCTTACTCCATGAGTAACCCTTGGATTCACACCAATGAAGATATTTACACCATATCTTATGATAGATTTTCCTGGTGACAGGCTTTCGCGCCTGTATTAAGGTATCAATGACCGACTCGGAGGAACCACGCTTTTATAAAATCAAGCGTTCAATCTCCAAGCAGTCAGACGCAGAGAAATTAGATTTGGATGGTTGAAAGGACCCTGAAGTAGAAGGTCCTGTCTCAGAGGCAGAGTCCATGGTGGAAAGGATGACATGTCCACCAGATCTGCATACCAAGTCCTGCGTGGCCACGCAGGTGCTATCAAAATCACAGATGCTCTCTCCTGTTTGATCTTGGCAATCAGACGAGGGAGCAGAGGAAACGGTGGAAACACATAAGCCAGGTTGAAGGACCAAGGCGCTGCTAGAGCATCTATCAGTGCTGCCTTGGGATCCCTGGACCTGGATCCATAACAAGGAAGCTTGACGTTCTGACGAGACGCCATGAGATCCAGTTCTGGTTTGCCCCAAAGTTTAATCAACTGTGCAAACACCTCCGGATGGAGCTCCCACACCCCCGGATGAAAAGTCTTTCGACTTAGAAAATCCGCCTCCCAGTTCTCTACTCTTGGGATATGGATAGCTGATAGATGGCAAGAGTGAATCTCTGCCCATCGAATTATCTTTGAAACCTCCAACATTGCTAGGGAACTCCTTGTTCCCCCTTGATGGTTGATGTAAGCTACAGTCGTGATGTTGTCCGACTGAAATCTGATGAACCTGACTGCAGCTAGCTGAGTCCAAGCCTTAAGAGCATTGAATATCGCTCTTAGTTCCAGAATGTTTATCGGAAGGAGTGCCTCCTCCTGAGTCCACGATCCCTGAGCCTTCAGGGAGTTCCAGACTGCACCCCAGCCCAGAAGGCTGGCATCTGTTGTTACTATTGTCCAATCTGGCCTGAGGAAGGTCATACCTTTGGACAGATGGACCCGAGATAGCCACCAGAGAAGAGAATCCCTGGTCTCTTGATCCAGATTTAGTAGAGGGGACAAATCTGTGTAATCCCCATTCCACTGACTAAGCATGCAGAGTTGCAGCGGTCTGAGATGTAGGCGGGCAAACGGCACTATGTCCATTGCCACTACCATTAAGCCGATTACTTCCATACACTGAGCCACTGAAGGGCGAGAAGTAGAATAAAGAACACGGCAGGAATTTAGAAGATTTAACAACCTGGTCTCTGTCAGGTAAATCTTCATTTCTACAGAATCTATCAGAGTTCCCAGGAAGGAAACTCTTGTGAGAGGGGATAGAGAACTCTTTTCTTCGTTCACTTTCCACCCATGAGACCTCAGGAATGCCAGAACAATGTCCGTATGGGACTTGGCAATTTGAAAATTCGACGCCTGTATCAGAATGTCGTCTAAGTAAGGGGCTACTGCTATACCCCGCGGCCTTAGGACCGCCAGAAGTGACCCCAGAACATTCGTAAAGATTCTTGGTGCCGTAGCTAACCCAAAGGGAAGAGCTACAAACTGGTAATGCCTGTCTAGGAAGGCGAACCTGAGAAACCGATGATGATCTCTGTGTATCGGAATGTGAAGATAAGCATCCTTTAAGTCCATGGTAGTCATATATTGACCCTCCTGGATCATAGGTAGGATGGTTCGAATAGTCTCCATTTTGAAGGATGGGACCCTGAGAAATTTGTTTAGGATCTTGAGATCCAAGATTGGTCTGAATGCTCCCTCTTTCTTGGGAACCACAAACAGATTTGAATAGAAGCCTTGTCCCTGTTCCTCCTTTAGAACTGGGTGGATCACTCCCATAACTAGGAGGTCTTGAACACAATGTAAAAATGCCCCTCTCTTTATCTGGTTTGCAGATAATTGTGAGAGGTGAAATCTTCCTTTTGGGGAAGAAGCTTTGAAGTCCAGAAGATACCCCTGGGACACAATTTCCAACGCCCAGGGATCCTGGACATCCCTTGCCCAAGCCTGGGCGAAGAGAGAAAGTCTGCCCCCTACTAGATCCGTTACCGTATCGGGGGCTGATCTTTCATGCCGTCTTAGAGGCAGCAGCAGGCTTTTTGGCCTGCCTTCCTTTGTTCCAAGCCTGGTTAGGTCTCCAGAACGGCTTGGACTGGGCAAAATTTCCCTCTTGTTTTGTATTAGAGGAAGTTGATGCTGCGCCAGTCTTGAAGTTTCGAAAGGCATGAAAATTAGTCTGTTTGGTCCTTAATTTGTTGGACCTATCCTGAGGAAGGGCGTGTCCTTTTCCTCCAGTAATATCAGAAATGATCTCCTTCAGTCCGGGCCCAAATAGGGTCTGCCCCTTGAAGGGAATGTTGAGAAGCTTAGACTTTGAAGTAACGTCAGCTGACCAGGATTTAAGCCATAACGCCCTACGCGCTTGAATAGCAAAACCTGAGTTCTTAGCCGTTAGTTTGGTTAAATGAACAACGGCGTCAGAAACAAATGAATTGGCTAGCTTAAGAGCTTTAAGCTTGTCAAGTATATCATCCAATGGGGTTTCTACCTGTAGAGCCTCTTCCAGAGGCTCAAACCAGAAGGCTGCAGCAGCAGTGACAGGGGCAATGCATGCAAGAGGCTGAAGAATAAAACCCTGTTGAATAAACATTCTCTTAAGGTAACCCTCTAACTTTTTATCCATTGGATCTAGGAAAGCACAACTGTCCTTGACTGGGATAGTTGTACGCTTCGCTAGGGTAGAGACTGCTCCCTCCACCTTAGGGACCATTTGCCATAAGTCCCGTGTAGCGGCATCTATGGGAAACATCTTTTTAAAAACAGGAGGGGGAGAGAACGGTACACCTGGTCTATCCCATTCCTTAGTAATAATTTCTGAAAACCTCTTAGGTATTGGAAAAACATCAGTGTAAACAGGCACTGCATAGTATTTATCCAATCTACACAATTTCTCTGGGACCATAATGGTGTCACAGTCATTCAGAGCAGCTAAAACCTCCCTGAGCAACACACGGAGGTATTCAAGCTTAAATTTAAATGTAGACATATCAGAATCAGGTTGAATTATCTTCCCTGAATCAGAAAAATCACCCACATATAGAAGCTCTCCTTCCTCAGCTTCTGCATATTGTGAGGGGATATCAGACATAGCTACTAAAGCGTCAGAGTGCTCTGTATTTTTCCTAGCCCCAGAGCTGTCTTGCTTTCCTTGTAACCCTGGTAGTTTGGACAATACCGCTGTAAGAGTATGATCCATAACTGCCGCCATGTCTTGTAAACGATATGGGCGCGCTAGATGTACTTGGCGCCTCTTGAGCGGGAGTCAAAGGTTCTGACACGTGGGGAGAGTTAGTCGGCATAACTTCCCCCTTGTCAGTTTCCTCTGGTGATAAATCTTTTAAAGCCAGAATATGATCTTTATAACTTATAATAAGATCAGTGCATTTGGTACACATTCTAAGAGGGGGTTCCACAATGGCTTATAAACATAATGAACAAGGAGTTTCCTCTATGTCAGACATGTTTAAACAGACTAGTAATGAGACCAGCAAGCTTGGAACTGTGAAAAAGCAAAAAATAAAAACGGTACTGTGCCTTTAAGAGAAAAAAAACAATCACAGAAACTGCAAAACAGTGAAAAAAGCAGTAAATCTTACGAAATTTTTACAGTGTGAATAATAGGCTAAAAGAGCATTGCACCCACTTGCAAATGGATGATTAACCCCTTAGTTTCAAAACCGGATAAAAAAAAAACGATATAAACGTTTTTAAACAGTCACAACAAACTGCCACAGCTCTGCTGTGGCCCTACCTGCCCATACAACGACTTTGGAAGGCACAAAAACCCTTTAGAGAGGTCCTAAATGTTCAGGGGACTCCTTCAGGGAAGCTGGATGTCTCAAGCTGCAAAAACTGATGAGCATTTAGGCGCGAAAATAGGCCCATCCCAACCTGTACTCACAGTGAGAGGGCCTTAAAAAACTATCCCTAGGCAAAATCTAGACAGCCATGTGGAAAAAACTGGGCCCCAGAATAAAGTTTTATCACCAATATGTAATAAACGTTTATACACTTCAGCAAACGTTATATCTATTCAGTAATGTGAGTAAATAATAAAAATATTACCCTTTACAGGAAGCATGATACCAGTCGTTATTAAATCACTGTAATCAGGCTTACCTTAAATAAATCCGGTATTGTCAGCATTTTCTAGCATATTCATTTCTCTAGAAAAATGTAAAACTGCACATACCTCATAGCAGGAGACCCTGCACGCCATTCCCCCAGCTGAAGTTACCCATCTCTTCAGTTATGTGTGAGAACAGCAATGGATCTTAGTTACAACCTGCTAAGATCATCAAAGACCACAGGCAGACTTTTCTTCAACTTTCTGCCTGAGGCTAAAATAGTACAACTCCGGTACCATTTGAAAATAACAAACTTTTGATTGAAGATAAACTACATTAATTCACCACATCTCTCTAGCTACTTCCTTTATTGTCGAGAGCTGCAAGAGAATGACTGGAGGTGGAAGTTAGGGGAGGAGCTATATAGACAGCTCTGCTGTGGGTGATCCTCTTGCAGCTTCCTGTTGGGAAGGAGAATATCCCACAAGTAATGGATGATCCGTGGACTGGATACACCTTACAAGAGAAAGATAAATAATCCCTTTATTACCCATTCCCCAGTTTTGCAAAACCAACAGATATATTAATATATGTTTTACCTCTGTGATTACCTTGTATCTAAGCCTCTACAGACTGCCCCCTTATCTAAGTGCTTTTGACAGACATGCAGTTTAGCCAATCAGCGCAGACTCCTAAATAACTCCACGGGAGTGAGCACAATGTTATCTATGACACACATGAACTTGCACTGTCTAACTGTGAAAAACTTTCAAAATGCTCTGAGTTAAGAGGTGGTTTTCAACGGTTTAGATATCAGTTTGAGCCTACCTAGGTTTAGCTTTTAAAAAATACTACCAAGGGAACAAAGCACATTTGATGATAAAACTAAATTAGAAAGTTGTTTAAAGTTGCATGTCCTATCTGAATCATGAAAGTTTAATTTTGACTAGACTGTCCCTTTAAAGGGACATGATACCCAGATGTTGAAGCACGTGAAAGTGATGTAGCATAGTTGTAAAAAATTGACTAGAAAATATCACCTGAATATCTCTATTACTATTACTTTAAAATGTCATTAGTAGCCACACCCCATTGTAAAATGACTTTAAGCAACCAATCTAAATGCTAGTCCCAGGACTTGCAAGGTAGCATGCAGGCACAGTCATGTTATTTTCCTCCTCAAGTGACATCAGCACTTGATGAAGTTGATTGGCTGCTGTTGTTTTTGAAAGGGACAGTCTAGTCAAAATTAAACTTTCATTATTCAGATAGGACTTGTAATTTTAACCAACTTTCCAATTTACTTTTATCATCAAATTTGCTTTGTTCTGTTGGTATTCTTAGTTAAAACTAAACCTAGGTAGGCTCAAATACTAATTTCTAAGCCCTTGATGCCTGCCTCTTATCACATGCTTTTTTAATTGTTTTTCACAACAAGAGACTGCTAGTTCATGTGGCCATATAGATAACACTGTGTTCATGTCCGAGGAGTTATTTAAGATTTAGCACAACACAGTAATAAATGCAAGTCAATAGATAATAAATACAAAGTCATGTGATGAGGGGGCTGTCAGCAGAAGCTTAGATACAAGGTAATGACAGAGGTAAAAAGTGTATTAATATAACTGTGTTGGTTATGCAAAACTGGGGAATGGGTAATAAAGGGATTATCTATCTTTTAAAACAATAAAAATTCTACCAAAGACTGTCCCTTTAAACATGCAGCTGACAGTAGCTATATCAGATCTGTTCACACAGCACTCACTATTGTGAGCTGAATAAATTTTGAGGTAAAATATCTTCTTTTTTTACATAGAGATGTTCAGGTGATATTTCCTTGTCAGCTTTTTACAGTTATGCTGCATCACTTTCGTGATTTGGCATATGGGTATTATGTCCCTTTAATTTCCAAGATGGCTGCACCCAGTGTCAAGATGCAGAGCTTCACTAACCAGCACTTTTAAAAGGTTAAAATAAGAGAATATCTTTGAAGAGAGCTGCAGGCACAGGAGGAAAAACCATAGCACAGCGAGTATTGTAGCTGTACCCAGCAATTTAATGTCCCTTTAAACAGACTCTTTGTGTGGATTGTTAATTGTGTTTCCAGCCCCTCACCTTGCTTAGTTCTCTGATTATCAGAGGGCTACTGAGATTGGACAGCTGCTCTGGTGGGGACTCCAGAACCTTTTTCCTCTCGTCTGCCACATCACGATCTTCTGGCGGTGTAACCGGGGATTCCACAAGATTAGACTAAAATCAGAAAATAATGAAGAAAGATTAAAGGGACATGAAAAGTATCCTTTTTTTGAGAGAAAAAGGAAATTTATGCTAACCTGATACATTTATTTCTTTTTCGATACGATGAGTCCACGGATTTCATCCTTACTTGTGGGATTACGCCTCCTGGTCAGCAGGAGGAGGCAAAGAGCACCACAGCAGAGCTGTATATATAGCTCCTCCCTTCCCTCCCACTCCAGTCATTCGACCAAAGTTAGGAAGAGAAAGGAAAAGCCAAGGTGCAGAGGTTTTTAACAACAAAGAGATACCAACGGCACTACTTCTTGGTTAATGCCACCTATGATCTATTAATTTCTGTATAATACAATGTTGGTTTAGATCTAGGTGCTAGTGTATTGAAACAACTACAATTCAAAAAGAGCAAGAAAGACCTTGCTCTGAAAAGAATACACTTTTAGCACTCTGGGTGGTTTGTAATAAATATAGTTGATCAGGACATTTGCTTGAGCTTGTAGAATGGATTTAAAATTTAACTTTTAATAGTTATATAATAAAATAGGAACAATTCTTAAAAACACACTTTCGTGTCCTCACTAAAGTTGATGAGTGATACTATATTAGAATACCTTATTGTGGTTTGTGCACAGGTAGGTTAGTTTAAAAACCTTGAGCTGACAGGTAATGTTAATGCGTATTATGAGAATAGCCCCTATGAACAGTTGTTGGAGGAGTATATATCCACACTAAATCAATTAGTTAGTGGGTTGTATAGTGTTAACATATATATCAATTTGTAATAATCTTTGTTGGATTTATATGTAGGAGCGTTTCTTGCTCTTAGATATTTCAATGTAACAAACTAGGATCATCCACAAAGGTTGCATAGAACATCCACAAAGGTTAATAGCTTTTTTGTATTACACCAAGAGCGCTTGTGTTGTCTATAGTATGTCATAGGATATAATACTATAGTATCTTTGTTTAATTTATAAACAACAGCGTTCTTAGTCCCTGGTATTTAAATGTTAAGATCTATAGCTTGAGTATATATTGTGGATGTATATGCATATCTGGGTATTCCCGAATGAATCAGGAATATGCAATATGCAATATTGTGCATATATATATATATATATATATATATATATATATATATATATATATATATATATATATATATATATATATATATATATATATATATATATATATATATATATATATATATATATATATATATATGGTCGAATCATCCACAAAAGTATTATAGGTTTTTGTAATGCAAGAACATTTTTTAGCCTTTGGTATTAGGTTGTTCAGAGTCACAACCTGAAGTAGATAATTGTAGTATTTATATATGTGTATATATTTCAATTTAACACAAGGGTTAACTAGTAAATGACTGTGTCAGATAAGGATTTCTTTTCCAGACAGGTAATTTGTACATCTAGAGAGGTAATTTAAGTTCTCACATAGAGTCTTAAATTATTTGTTTGTCACTTATACCACCTTAAAGGATAAATTGACTTTTTAGAATTTATACACTGTTTGTTTAAGATATATTGGGTAAAAGAACATTTGTTTGTTGTCGATAGCGCTTTTTATGAACATAAAATTATATACACTTTATGTTGAAATTGTGTTAAATATAACAGCATGCATTTGGAGTTGATAGCGCTATTGAAACCCACATCTGTGTTGTTTTTACAGCTTAATTTAGAATCGAGTTGATTTCTGTTTGAACATGTATAGTGTTATTTTGTCTTACTTAATAAAGTTTTAAGACATCAAAACAAAGTTTTAAGATATCTAGATATCACCAAAATATTAGCGTGGTTGAGTATATTGTAGCTGTTGTGTTGCAGCTATTGTTTCGTACTTAAGCATGTATGATATTATCTTAACTTTCTTAAAAGAAAGTTTTTGAAATGTCAATATAAAGTTCTCAAGTATCAAAATAACAACAAGATATCAGTATAGTTGATTGTATTGCGGCTATTATGACTTAATTTCATTAGCTTAAGTAGCACATTTAAGTATCTGTGCACTGTAGAATTTATATTATCCAATGTCATTCAAGATAGCACAATACCGGAAAGGATTTTTAGCAGAATTTAAATGTAATACAGGTGTTGTAGCCGTATTCGTTTTGCCATTCAATAATGTGTTAGGTATCTAATCTTATTAGAAGGTACGGTTTGTTTGTAATTTAAATAGTATAGAAGTTAAACCATTACTATACCGTTATTATACCACTTTATTCTATCTGGCAAAATTATATCCGTTGCTGTTATTTACCCAAATTGTATAGGTGGTTTTAAGTCATGTATTAAGTTTCAATATAGGTGGTAACTCTGCTGAGTATTGTTATCAAACACACATGGTAACATTATAGCGTATCAAAGTATCGACTAAGTATCCATATATATTATTTGTATTGACTACAGTAGTTGTGAGGACAGCGTAAGGCTGGCTAAAAACACAGGAGCTCCTAGGACTCCTCACCAAGACCCTAATCTACCCGACATGTTTCGCCGGTTCACGGGAAAAAAAAACACAGGAGCTCCTAGGACTCCTCACCAAGACCCTAATCTACCCAACATGTTTCGCCGGTTCACGGCCCTAGTGGAATGAGCCGTAACCCTCTCAGGAAGGTGCTGCCCAGCAGTCTCATATGCGAGACGTATCATCCACAAAGAAAGAGAAGAAACCGTAGCTTTCTGACCCTTACGTCTGTCAGAAAAAACTACAAACAAAGAAGAGGACTGACGAAAGTCCTTAGTCGCCTGAAGATAAAACTTCAGGGCCCGAACCACATCTAAATTGTGAAGAAGTCTCCCTTCTGGGAAGAAGGATTAGAACACAAGGAAGGAACAACAATTTCTTGGTTAATGTTCCTATCCGAAACGAATATAGGAGGAAAACCTAATTTTGATCTAAGCACTACCTTATCTGAATGGAAAATCAGGTATGGAGATTCGCATTGTAGCGCCGAGAGTTCTGATACTCTTCGCGCAGAAGAAATAGCAACCAGAAAAAGCACTTTCCAAGATAGCAATTTGATATCTAAGGAAAGCATAGGCTCAAACGGAGCCCCTTGAAGAACTTTAAGAACTAGATTAAAACTCCATGGGGGAGTAACTGGTTTGAACACAGGCCTGATTCTTACCAAGGCCTGACAAAAAGATTGTACATCTGGTACATCTGCTAGACATTCATGAAACAAAATGGATAGAGCCGAACTTTGACCCTTTAGGGAACTAGCAGATAAACCCTTCTCCAGACCTACCTGGAGAAAGACAAAACTCTAGGAATCCTAACTCTACTCCAAGAGTAGCCCTTGGATTCACACCAATGAAAGTATCTATGCCAAATCTTATGGTAGATTTTTCTAGTTACAGGCTTACGAGCCTGAATCAAGGTCTCTATGACCGGATCAGAGAACCCACGCTTAGATAAAATCAAGCGTTCAATCTCCATGCAGAAAGCTTCATAGAAGCTAGATTTGGAAGAAGGAAGGGACCCTGAATGAGAAGGTCCTTCCTCAATGGCAGTCTCCAAGGTGGTAGAGATGCCATCTCTATCAGGTCCATACCAAATTCTTCGAGATCATGCCGGTGCTATGAGTATCACCGACACCCTCTCCTGTTTGAATCGGGCAATTACCCGAGTAAGAAGTGCAAATGGAGGAAACAGGTATGCTAGATTGAAGTCCCAAAGAACCACCAGAGCGTCTATTAATTCCGCCTGGGGGTCCCTGGATATTGACCCGTATCTCGGAAGTTTGGCATTCCTTCGAGATGCCATCAGATCCAACTCCGGCTGTCCCCACTTGAGGATCAGTTTGGAAAACATCCCCGGATGGAGTTCCCACTCCCTTGGATGGAATGTCAGACTGCTCAAGAAATCCGCCTCCCAAGTGTCTACTCCCGGGATGTGGATCGCTGACAGGCAACAAGTATGGGTCTCCGCCCATTTAATTATTTTGGATACTTCTGTCATCGCTAGGAAACTTCTTGTCCCCCCCTGATAATTGGTGTAAACCACAGAAGCTATATTGTCCGACTGGAACCAGATAAATTTGGTCGCGGCTAACCGAGGCCAGACTAGAAGCGCATTGAGAATCGCTCTCAGTTCTAAAATGTTTATAGGGAGAACTGACTCTGACTGAGTCCAAAATCTCTGAGCCTTCAGGGAGTCCCAGACAGCTCCCCATCCTATCTAACTAACACAGGCAAAGAGAATGACTGGGGTGGGAGGGAAGGGAGGAGCTATATATACAGCTCTGCTGTGGTGCTCTTTGCCTCCTCCTGCTGACCAGGAGGCGTAATCCCACAAGTAAGGATGAAATCCGTGGACTCATCGTATCTTGAAAAATAAATCTAGATAGGATTAGGAGCATACGTGTGTCTGGAGCACTATATGTAAACACTGCTGCCCTCTAGTGTTAAACGTATTGTTACAAATGAAGGTCTAATAATAAAAATTATATGGAAAGTTGCTTAAAACTGCGTGTTCTATCTGAATCATGAAAGTGTAATTTTGACTTCTATGTCCCTTTTTTTACAAAGAGACAGGCAGAGACACAGAGAAAGAAATGCGGTAGACAAAGGGTTTAAAGAAAAAGAACCAAAATCTAAAAGTGACATTCCAACCAAAATTGTAATTCACACAGTTTTAAACACAGCACTTTCTAAGAGAGACTTAGGTGCTGTAATGACGCAATTTGTTAATTGCTGACATGATACAAGCCCCACTGGCGCTCTGAGCAGCTGCAGTATTTAAAATGCTGGTGCACTGAGAATATCTAGCTATTCTTCACATGCACGTGCAGAGAAAAAATGCTAACATTAAACCAGTGATAAATTTTACTAGAAACCTTTTTGCCAATCCATGGATATTGCAAATATGTTTATATTTAAAGATTTAATTAATAAATGTGCATTTAAATTTTGACTGGAATTTCCCATTAAGAACTCTCGCTCTAATCTTTTTTCCATCTGATCCACTATTTCAACCACTTTCTGCTATTCAGTTATTCTTTCTGATGGTCTTTATTGTTACTTTACTGCACACTGTCCCATCCCACTGACAGTTCTGATTGTCTTACCCACTTCCTTTTACCCGCATCTTGTCTACTCTACCCTCCGCCAGCCTATTCCCAGTTCCCATATTCCATACCCAATGATGTCGCCTGAAGCAGCAGCAGAGATTGTAAAGGCGGCAGAGGATCCGGCTCTCGATGAGGAACAGGAGACAGAGGAAGGCCAAACCCTGAGCAGCCATAGTAGTCAGGTACCGGCCCACCCCAGGGTGCGACCATGCAAAGTAATTTTCCTGAAATGTGATATCTAGGAATAAGATAAACAGATTCAGTTAGATAACCTACGCGTCAACCTGATTCTTAGTCTTTATCTCAAGTATTTAAAAAAAAAAATAAACCCCATGAACCAGTGACCACCAGATTCAGAGACAGTGACCATATTATTAGGAATCCACAAAATCTGGGGTGATCATAATCTCAAGATTTTTACATCTTACTTAAAGGGACATTAAACCCAATTTTTTTTTCTTTAATGATTCAGATAGACTAGGCAATTTTAAGCAACATTCCAATTTACTTCTATTATCTAATTTGCTTAATTCTTAAGATATCCTTTGTTGAAGAAATAGCAATGCATATGGGTGAGCCAATAACACAAGGCATCTATGTGCAGCCACCAATCAGCAGCTACTGAGCCTATTTATATATGCTTATCAGCAAAAGATATCAAGAGAATTTTCACAAATTAGATAATAGAAGTACATTAGAAAGTGGTTTAAAATTGCAGGCTTTTTCTCAATCATGAAATAAAAAATATGGGTGTCATGTCCCTTTAAGACCTAATAAAACATCTTGCAAATAATCACAGCAAAGCAAATGGTCATCCATTATGTGTGTCTTATCTCTGAACCTCTAAATGCATGTGCATGTGTCTTGGTTCTGAATGCATGCGCTTGTGTCTTATCTCTGAACCTCTGAATGCATGTGCTTGTGTCTTGTCTCTGAACCTCTGAATGCATGTGCTTGTGTCTTGTCTCTGAACCTCTGAATGCATGTGCTTGTGTCTTGTCTCTGAACCTCTGAATGCACGTGCTTGTGTCTTGTCTCTGAACCTCTGAATGCATGCGCTAGTCTCTGAACCTCTGAATGCATGTGCTTGTGTATTGTCTCTGAACCTCTGAATGCATGTGCTTGTGTCTTGTCTCTGAACCTCTGAATGCATGTGCTTGTGTCTTGTCTCTGAACCTCTGAATGCATGCGCTAGTCTCTGAACCTCTGAATGCATGTGCTTGTGTCTTGTCTCTGAACCTCTGAATGCATGCACTTGTGTCTTGTCTCTGAACCTCTGAATGCATGTGCTAGTCTCTGAACCTCTGAATGCATGCGCTTGTGTCTTATCTCTGAACCTCTGAATGCATGTGCTTGTGTCTTGTCTCTGAACCTCTGAATGCATGCGCTAGTCTCTGAACCTCTGAATGCATGTGCATGTGTCTTGGTTCTGAATGCATGCGCTTGTGTCTTATCTCTGAACCTCTGAATGCATGCGCTTGTGTCTTGTCTCTGAACCTCTGAATGCATGCGCTTGTGTCTTGTCTCTGAACCTCTGAATGCATGGGCTTGTGTGTCTTGTCTCTGAACCTCTGAATGCATGTGCTTGTGTGTTGTCTCTGAAACTCTGAATGCATGTGCTTGTGTCTTGTCTCTGAACCTCTGAATGCACGTGCTTGTGTCTTGTCTCTGAACCTCTGAATGCACGTGCTTGTGTCTTGTCTCTGAACCTCTGAATGCATGCGCTAGTCTCTGAACCTCTTAATGCATGTGCTTGTGTATTGTCTCTGAACCTCTGAATGCATGTGCTTGTGTATTGTCTCTAAACCTCTGAATGCATGCACTTGTGTCTCGTCTCTGAACCTCTGAATGCATGCGCTTGTGTCTTATCTCTGAACCTCTGAATGCATGTGCTTGTGTCTTGTCTCTGAACCTCTGAATGCATGCGCTAGTCTCTGAACCTCTGAATGCATGTGCATGTGTCTTGGTTCTGAATGCATGCGCTTGTGTCTTATCTCTGAACCTCTGAATGCATGCGCTTGTGTCTTGTCTCTGAACCTCTGAATGCATGCGCTTGTGTCTTGTCTCTGAACCTCTGAATGCATGGGCTTGTGTGTCTTGTCTCTGAACCTCTGAATGCATGTGCTTGTGTGTTGTCTCTGAAACTCTGAATGCATGTGCTTGTGTCTTGTCTCTGAACCTCTGAATGCACGTGCTTGTGTCTTGTCTCTGAACCTCTGAATGCACGTGCTTGTGTCTTGTCTCTGAACCTCTGAATGCATGCGCTAGTCTCTGAACCTCTTAATGCATGTGCTTGTGTATTGTCTCTGAACCTCTGAATGCATGTGCTTGTGTATTGTCTCTAAACCTCTGAATGCATGCGCTAGTCTCTGAACCTCTGAATGCATGTGCTTGTGTCTTGTCTCTGAACCTCTGAATGCATGCACTTGTGTCTCGTCTCTGAACCTCTGAATGCATGCGCTTGTGTCTTATCTCTGAACCTCTGAATGCATGTGCTTGTGTCTTGTCTCTGAACCTCTGAATGCATGCGCTAGTCTCTGAACCTCTGAATGCATGTGCATGTGTCTTGGTTCTGAATGCATGCGCTTGTGTCTTATCTCTGAACCTCTGAATGCATGCGCTTGTGTCTTGTCTCTGAACCTCTGAATGCACGTGCTTGTGTCTTGTCTCTGAACCTCTGAATGCATGCGCTAGTCTCTGAACCTCTGAATGCATGTGCTTGTGTATTGTCTCTGAACCTCTGAATGCATGTGCTTGTGTCTTGTCTCTGAACCTCTGAATGCATGTGCTTGTGTCTTGTCTCTGAACCTCTGAATGCACGTGCTTGTGTCTTGTCTCTGAACCTCTGAATGCATGCGCTAGTCTCTGAACCTCTGAATGCATGTGCTTGTGTATTGTCTCTGAACCTCTGAATGCATGTGCTTGTGTCTTGTCTCTGAACCTCTAAATGCATGTGCTTGTGTCTTGTCTCTGAACCTCTAAATGGATGCGTTTGTGTCTTGTCTCTGAACCTCTGAATGCATGCGCTAGTCTCTGAACCTCTGAATGCATGTGCTTGTGTCTTGTCTCTGAACGCATGTGCTTGTGTCTTGTCTCTGAACCTCTGAATGCATGCACTTGTGTCTCGTCTCTGAACCTCTGAATGCATGCGCTTGTGTCTTGTCTCTGAACCTCTGAATGCATGCGCTAGTCTCTGAACCTCTGAATGCATGCGCTTGTGTCTTGTCTCTGAACCTCTGAATGCATGTGCTTGTGTTGTCTCTGAACCTCTGAATGCATGTGCTAGTCTCTGAACCTCTGAATGCATGCGCTTGTGTCTTGTCTCTGAACCTCTGAATGCATGTGCTTGTGTCTTGTCTCTGAACCTCTGAATGCATGCGCTAGTCTCTGAACCTCTGAATGCATGCGCTTGTGTCTTGTCTCTGAACGCATGCATTTGTGTCTTGTCTCTGAACCTCTGAATGCATGCGCTAGTCTCTGAACCTCTGAATGCATGCGCTTGTGTCTTGTCTCTGAACCTCTGAATGCATGTGCTTGTGTTGTCTCTGAACCTCTGAATGCATGTGCTAGACTCTGAACCTCTGAATGCATGCGGTAGTCTCTAAACCTCTGAATGCATGCGCTTGTGTCTTGTCTCTGAACCTCTGAATGCATGCATTTGTGTCTTGTCTCTGAACCTCTGAATGCATGCGCTAGTCTCTGAACCTCTGAATGCATGCGTTTGTGTCTTGTCTCTGAACCTCTGAATGCATGCGTTTGTGTCTTGCCTCTGAACCTCTGAATGCATGTGCTTGTGTCTGGTCTCTGAACCTCTGAAAGCATGCGCTAGTCTCTAAATGCATGCACTTGTGTCTTGTCTCTGAACCTCTGAATGCATGCGTTTGTGTCTTGTCTCTGAACCTCTGAATGCATGCGCTATTCTCTGAACCTCTGAATGTATGCGTTTGTGTTGTCTCTGAACCTCTGAATGCATGCGCTTGTGTTGTCTCTGAACCTCTGAATGCATGTGCTAGTCTCTGAATGCATGCGCTTGTGTCTTGTCTCTGAACCTCTGAATGCATGCGCTTGTGTTGTCTCTGAACCTCTGAATGCATGTGCTTGTGTCTTGTCTCTGAACCTCTGAATGCATGCGCTTGTGTCTTGTCTCTGAACCTCTGAATGCATGTGCTTGTGTCTTGTCTCTGAACCTCTGAATGCATGTGCTTGTGTCTTGTCTCTGAACCTCTGAATGCATGCGTTTGTGTCTTGTCTCTGAACCTCTGAATGCATGCGTTTGTGTCTTGCCTCTGAACCTCTGAATGCATGTGCTTGTGTCTGGTCTCTGAACCTCTGAAAGCATGCGCTAGTCTCTAAATGCATGCACTTGTGTCTTGTCTCTGAACCTCTGAATGCATGCGTTTGTGTCTTGTCTCTGAACCTCTGAATGCATGCGCTATTCTCTGAACCTCTGAATGTATGCGTTTGTGTTGTCTCTGAACCTCTGAATGCATGCGCTTGTGTTGTCTCTGAACCTCTGAATGCATGTGCTAGTCTCTGAATGCATGCGCTTGTGTCTTGTCTCTGAACCTCTGAATGCATGCGCTTGTGTTGTCTCTGAACCTCTGAATGCATGTGCTTGTGTCTTGTCTCTGAACCTCTGAATGCATGCGCTTGTGTTGTCTCTGAACCTCTGAATGCATGTGCTTGTGTCTTGTCTCTGAACCTCTGAATGCATGCGCTTGTGTCTTGTCTCTGAACCTCTGAATGCATGCGCTTGTGTCTTGTCTCTGAACCTCTGAATGCATGTTCTTGTATCTTGTCTCTGAACCTCTGAATGCATGCGCAAGACTCTGAACCTCTGAATGCATGCGCTTGTGTCTTGTCTCTGAACCTCTGAATGCATGCGCTTGTGTTGTCTCTGAACCTCTGAATGCATGCGCTTGTGTCTTGTCTCTGAACCTCTGAATGCATGCTCTTGTGTTGTCTCTGAACCTCTGAATGCATGCGCTTGTGTCTTGTCTCTGAACCTCTGAATGCATGTGCTTGTGTCTTGTCTCTGAACCTCTGAATGCATGCGCTAGTCTCTGAACCTCTGAATGCATGCGCTAGTGTTGTCTCTGAACCTCTGAATGCATGCGCTTGTGTCTTGTCTCTGAACCTCTGAATGCATGCGCTAGTCTCTGAACCTCTGAATGCATGCGCTAGTGTTGTCTCTGAACCTCTGAATGCATGCGCTTGTGTTGTCTCTGAACCTCTGAATGCATGCGCTTGTCTTGTCTCTGAACCTCTGAATGCATGCGCTAGTCTCTGAACCTCTGAATGCATGCGCTTGTGTCTTGTCTCTGAACCTCTGAATGCATGTGCTTGTGTCTTGTCTCTGAACCTCTTGAATACATGCGCTTGTGTCTTGTCTCTGAACTTCTGAATGCATAAGCTTGTGTCTTGTCTCTGAATGCATGCGCTTGTGTCTTGTCTCTGAACCTCTGAATGCATGCGCTTGTGTCTTGTCTCTGAACCTCTGAATGCATGCGCTTGTGCCTTGTCTCTGAACCTCTGAATGCATGCGTTTGTGTCTTGTCTCTGAACCTCTGAATGCATGCACTTGTGTCTTGTCTCTGAACCTCTGAATGCATGTGCTTGTGTCTTGTCTCTGAACCTGTGAATGCATGCCCTTGTGTCTTGTCTCTGAACCTCTGAATGCATGCGCTTGTGCCTTGTCTCTGAACCTCTGAATGCATGCGTTTGTGTCTTGTCTCTGAACCTCTGAATGCATGCGCTTGTGTCTTGTCTCTGAACCTCTGAATGCATGTGCTTGTGTCTTGTCTCTGAACCTCTGAATGCATGTGCTTGTGTCTTGTCTCTGAATCTCTGAATGCATGTGCTTGTGTCTTGTCTCTGAACCTCTGAATGCATGTGCTTGTGTCTTGTCTCTGAACCTCTGAATGCATGTGCTAGTCTCTGAACTTCTAAATGCATGCGCTTGTGTCGTTTCTGAACCTCTGAATGCATGTGCTTGTGTCTTGTCTCTGAACCTCTGAATGAATGCGCTTGTGTCTTGTCTCTGAACCTCTGAATGCACGCGCTTGTGTCTTGTCTCTGAACTTCTAAATGCATGCGCTTGTGTCTTGTCTCTGAACTTCTGAATGAATGCGCTTGTGTCTTGTCTCTGAACCTCTGAATGCATGCGCTTGTGTCTTGTCTCTGAACCTCTGAATGCATGTGCTTGTGTCTTGGCTCTGATCTGGCTCTGAGTGCGCCAACATGACAGTAATGTACAGAAGCACCAATTTTGAAGGCAGTGGAAAACTACTGAGAAACCAAAGCCGTTGTCTCTTTCAAATAAGCAAAAAGACGATTTCACAGGACGTTAGTATATTTTTAAGCCTAAAAACCTTTGAGAATTTAAATGTACATAATGTTAGATTGTGATTTTTATAAACTTTAAAAGGGACATAAAACCCATTTTTCTTCTTCCATTATTAAAAAAGAGCATGCAATGTTAAACAACTTTCCAATTTACTTCTATTATCCAATTTGCTTCATTCTCTTGATATCCTTTATTGAAAAGCATATATAAATAAGCTCAGGAGCATCTGATTGGTGACTGCACATAGATGCCTCGTGTGATTGGCTCACCCATGTGTTTCTTAAACAAAGGATACCAAAAGAATACAGCAGCTTAGATAACAGAAGTAAATTGGAATGTTGTTTAAAATTGTATTCTCTATCTGAATCATGAAAGAACATTTTTGGGTTTAATGTCCCTTTAACTCACAATTTTGTTGCTCCACCCACACATAATAATGTGCCTCAAATACATTTCTAACATATTTACCAGAGTAGTCACTAACTTCTTATCAGGAGTTGAAGGGTTAATTCACCTCTTGTGACCTCACTACCTTGCCTAGAACAGCAACACTTTTCTGCCGTGTGATCACATGACTAATATTGTCATTTATCAGCAAAGCCCCAACAATTCAAAAGGTGGTTGTAGTCAAGGGGAAAAGCACTGCTAGACCCCCCCCCCTAAAAGACACAGCTCCTCCATATGAAAAATGTATATCTCACATGCTATGCTGAGGAATTTATGTAAACACTGATCACTGGTGAGGTCAGCTAGATTGTTACTAACAAAACCAAGGGTGGATCAAAGAAGTTATAAATTGGTGTGAATAAATAAATTCAGATCATGTGGATTATTTTGCCCTAATAAAAGATACTGCCAGGGCGTACACCATTATAAGCTTTGCCTTTTGCAGCACTGTATGGTTCAACACATAGCCCATATTACAGAAATGAGCCACCTCCTAACACATGGGGGCCTAGGAGCATTATTTTATAAGCCTTAAAGGGACACGAAACCCACATTTTTTCTATTACAATTCAGACAGAGCATGCAATTATGAATAACTTTCCAATTTATTTCTATTATCTAATGAGTTTCATTCTCTTTGTATCTTTTGTTTAAAAGTATAGTGTCAGTGTATCTGTAAATGTCAATGGAAAATACATATATATATATATATACACGTGTATATGTATATGTATATATATATATATATATATATATATATATATATATATATATATATATATATATATATATATATATATATATATATATATATATATATATGATAAAATAAGTATGAGATCTCTCAAATAGTAAGTTTGAGCATGCTCATTTTATCACTGAATACATTCTATGTATTCCAAATCTGAGATCAGACATGAGATACTTTCTCCTGATTAACATCTAAGAGTTCAAAAGAGAGCATCTGTCTCATTAACCAGCACAAACCTCTGGGTTGATGGAGCCAATAGTCTGTGTTTTGGTGGAAAATATGCTCAGAAGCCCTTTGAAAATTCTCAATATACATTCTGATCTGGGAGAAGCATATGCCAACCTTCACTAACAGACACGTGATAATTTAAAGGGACATGAAACCCACATTTTTTCTTTCGTGATTTAGAAAGAGCATGCAATTGTAAATAACTTTCCAATTTACTTCTATTATCTAATTTGCTTCATTTTCTTGACATCCTGTGTTAAAAATCATATCTAAATAGGCTCAGAAGCTGCTGATTGGTGGCTGCAGATAGATGCCTCGTGTGATTGGCTCACTCATGTGCATTGCTATTTCTTTAACAAAGAATATCTGAAGAATGAAGAAAATTAGATAATAGAAGAAAATTGGAAAGTTGTTTAAAATTGTATTCTCTATCTCAATCATGATGGAAAAATGTTGAGTTTCATGTCCCTTTAACAACATGGCTCACTGGATTTCGTTTGAATCTTAATTAGATTCAGGAAAAAACAGTTTGGCTGGAGAGATGACTAAATATCACCTAGATGTTAAGTGCCCCCTATTGAGGTTTGAATACACGAAGTTCGGACATACGTCTCAATTTAAAAAAAATAGCTAAACAGAGACACATGTGACATTGCAGCTGTTAAATTCATTTTTAAAATACAGCCTGTATAATTTTAAATACTGTATAAAAATGTGTATTTGTGGACCTACAAAACAGTGACTGATAGTAACATATTAGATAAATATTTGCTGAGCTTGATAAAACTGCAAATAGATGTATAAATGTTTGACATTTTTAACAACATTTGTTTCTTTATTTTACAGACAGCAAGATGTCCTATGAATATTAGCCATAAACATGGATATCTTCTATTTTATCATAGAAATTGATAAAATACTGGTGTTTGGTGTCAAATTGTAAATTTTCTGTTATGCTAAATGAAATATAGATGCTGACAAGAGAGATTTATTAATGCTAAAAGTTAAAGTATGTTAAATAATCCCTTTATAAGAATGTATTAAATTGTTAGCAATATTGATGATGAGATCTGTATTTGCGGTTGTTTGCTGCCCCCTAGGGGATTGAAACTGGTATGACAGCCAAACGAATTGACTGTTTAAAACATATGCAAATCCAAATAACCAATCAATGCTCAGCTCCATTAAGCGCGGATCAGGGACAAGCATCAAAGGGCCTATCAAAATCTTGTGGGAATGATTAAAGAAACGGGGGAGGAATTCTTTATTCTTGGAATAAAGGTCCAGACAGCTCACTGCTATAGGACAGACAAAAAGAAGCATTCACTTTTGGAGAGAAAATACATAGGCTTTGGTGCCAAGCATATTCTCTGCCATTTTTGGGGACACTTTCTTAAACAAAGAAAGATTAACAATTCTTGAAGTCTATACCTGTGCACATTGTGAGTAAACCCTCCACAGATGACCCACACGAAACTCTGGAATATGAAACATTGATTTGCTTATTTGGGTAAAGTATATAATTTGACATTTTAAAGCAAATACATTCATTATTGCTACAGTCTAATTGCAGTTAGTAAATTTAAAAGGGCCCAATTTGTATTTTAAACTTGTGTTTCATAGCCCTGTATATTTTAAAACTAATCATTAATGCTAAGTAATTTATCTTTGCATATATATATATATATATATATATATATATATATATATATATATATATATATATATATATATATTAGAATTTGTCTTAATTGTAGATAATTAAGAATTCATTTCAGCTCAGATAAATTGGCATAGGAGTTGGTTGTTTGCACAAATAATATATACAATTTCTGATGTTTTAAATTGGAGTTATATGGGATCAATTGTGGCTAAGTAGCTTAATTGTACTGGTCTGAATGTTAGTGGCTCATATCTTGGTATCTTATTGTGGTATTTTAATGCAATTCAATTGTGAATAAGGTTAATTCTAAAGGTATATTTGGTTTGCTTTGTAAAGAATATTGTAACAGTTTCCGCTTATATAGTTTGATTTATAATCTGGTTCCTAAACATATAATTCAATGTGTTTATAAATTTAACTAATATAAAGAATTTAGTAATTTACATTAATTTTAATTGTATATGCATTGTATATGCATTTTATTGGGGGTTTGTTTAAGAGAATAATTATTAAATATATTGTATTATAACCCGGCCATATACTGACAATAGGTAGGTAAGGATACCAATAGAAAGAAGCAAATTAGGTAATAGAGGTATATTGGAAGCTTGATTAAAATGTTATGCACTGTCTGAATCAGTAAAGAAAAAAAAATGTTTTTCATGTCCCTTTAAGGGTTGCAGTATGATTATTACGCACACAATTAACATATTTTCTAAAAATTTCACAGACAGGGCCATATTAAGATAAGGTTGCAGGGTACCCTGCTGTTCTCTTAGAGGGATCTTTTTAGATGTGGCCACTTTGGGCTCGATTAATCAAGCCCCCTTTGACTGCAGGTTCGCACAAGCAGTCAGGATTTATCAAGCAGCAGTCATCAGACTTCCCTGCCCTGTTCTCCACCTCTTAGGACGAGACTGGGGAGATTGACACCTCCTAATTGGCTGTGCGTGGACAGGGGGCAGGGTTGCAGGCGAGCGCACAGGAGCGCTAGTGTGCAATGGTAAATGTGGGCGGCGCCTGCCAGAGGAGAAGCCAGGCAGACAGGGGCGAATACGTCCACCCCTGCCCACCATTGGATGATAAATAAAGCCCTTTGTGTGCCCACCTGCCAGAACTCCCCATAGTAAATTACATAGTTAAAAAAGAGGCATTTTAGTTTGTTTATTTTACAACTGAATAACCATTTACTACTTATTTTTTGTCAGTAAGAAAACAGAAGCTATAAATTGGTGGATAACGGATAGGGAAAGCACAGAATATTAATTTTCACATTGAAACCCGTATAATATCCAATATATATTTAGACTTGCACATTCCTAATTCATTCATTCAGTTACAAACCCACAAATGAACTCCACACACAAAATGTTCTCTTCTGTTACTCACTCATTGCAAAGCATACGGCCTCTGCCATGAACGATGAATGACAGAACTTCAGGAAGTGATAATTCTGATAGAAGTCACTGAACGATCGTCCCAAACAGTAATTGGGTAGCACCAGGAAGACAAGGTCCAGTGTGTGAGAGAGATCCACCAGGCCAAGGGCTGGACAGGGAGAAATAATCAGAGATCATAAAAAGTAAACATTAAAGAGACATTAAACACTTTGAGAAGGTAATATAAAATGATAAATCATATATATTAAAAAAAAACTATGCAATATACTTTCAGTATTTATTTTGTCCCCTTTTCCAGTAATTCCATTCTGAAATTGTGAGCTTTTCAGTTCCTGTTAGAAATGGAAGTGGAAAACACTTTTATATTCCACACAGCCATTGGCCTCACACTCTAGTGTCCTATTTATAACTGTCCCTAAATGGCCGCAGCAGAGTAAGTAACCTAAGTTACAACATGGCAGCTCCCATTGTTTTATAGACACTAAAACTGTACACTTATTTTGACAATATATAAACAGAAAATTAAACTTTAAAAAATACAGCTACGTGTGATTCTCAGACTAATCTTTTTGTTGAATACATCCTTCTGTCTAACATTTATTTAGTGTTTAAATAGCGCTAATATTTTTGCTCTCTACATGCAATCTAGCCCTTATTTTGCATACAAGGCTTTTGCAATGCAGTGCTTGATTGCCGATATGTAATATACAAGTCCATTTAATGTTAAAAATACAGTGCAAGGGGCACAGTTTTGAATAGGAACTAGATCCTGCTGTAGAGAGCCCCAGCCACATTCCTTACCCGGGATGCTCATGATGGTGACAGATAAGAAGCTGGCAGTGCCCGATAGAATGTTGAAGATGGTGAGACGGGTGTAGGCTGTGGCAGTAGAGGTGAACATAAAGCTGAGCAGGTACATGAGAGGGATGACAGCCCACCCATAAAGAAGCAGCATCAGCATCACATCCACAAGATGATTCTCCTTTGTGTACGCGCTCACCCCAAAGGCCTGGAACACCACCTGGGGGGAGACAAGGGAGCAAAGATTGGAAATGACTGGGTGTGGGGTAAAGAGGGAACATTAAACAAGGTAAAGAAGGGGGATCAGAATGAGATCACAGGTGAATAGAGGTAGTCAAAGATTAAATACAGAATGAGAATAAAAAACCCCCAGAAAAGTAGGGAGACCAGACATAAAGAGCAGAAAGACTAAATACATGAAGACACTGAGAAACAGCAGGACTCAAATCTATCCTTCGTCCCCCATATCCAATCGCTTTCTACATCCTGCCGCAACCATCTACGCAATATTTCCAAGATTCACCCTTTTCTGAGTGCTGACACCACAAAGCAAACTCCGCTCCCTTCTACCTATCCTCTCTAATCAACAAGTATACTCCAGCACGCCCACTAAGATCCACCAACGACCTGCTCCTTGCATCCGCGACTATCACCTCTTCCCATGCTAGACTGCAGGACTCTACCCTCTGGGACACTCTCCCTCGTGCTGTCAGGCTTTGCCCTAATCTTTCTTCCTTTAAATGTTCCCTGAAGACTTTTCTGTTCAGAGAAGCCTACCACCCAACTCAATAATAAATTAATTTCAGTTACCTAACATTTCCCTCATCGAAATCTGTTTTAACATCTTTCTCAATATTGCAGTCCTCACCTCCTGTTTCTCAACCTCCTACCCTTCTAGATTGTAAATTCCCACGGGAATAGGGCCTCAATCCCTCCTGTATGTGTTTGTAAATTACAAGTCTTGTACTGTTTTATTTATATGAATTGTATCCATGGATAGCGCTGCAGAATATGTTGGCGCTTCATAAATGAAGTATAATAATAATGGAAGTGTGGAGATATTACATAGAGGATACAAGTGCAGGCAGGTCAGACATGGGATAGAGGTCAAGAAGGATCAGTAATAGGTGATGAAGAGAGGTCAGGGACACAAAGATGCATAGAGAAAACTTATAGAAGTGAGTACATCTCAGCACGGAGATCAGCTTTTAGCATCAGACATATGGCTCGATTTATCAAGCAAGGGCAGGCAACAACCTGCTGCCGGAATTTAACATTGCACGCGAGTGCTATTTTGCGCTCGCGTGCAACCCTGCCCCCTGCCCGCACACAGCCAATCACACGCGTGCAGGAGCTGTCAACCTCCCTGGTCGTACAAGACGACCGCTGCTTGATAAATCCTGACTGCAGGTTATCTTATGCATTCCGAGCCCATAATGTTAAGATACAGAAAGACCAGTCTCAAAAGAGAGGTGGAGCAACAACAAATATGGAAAAAAAAACAGATTGATGCGGGACCAGTGACAAGGTACAGAGAGGAAGATATGAGGGATATAACCGTCAGAAGTGAAATGCACAAGTGCATTTTAGTTTGGGACAGAAAATATTTTGCAATGCACTTGTATTGGCAAAAATCCTACAAAACGTTATAAGTGTTTCAAAGATGCCTTTTACTAGAAGCATGTTTGCGGATACACCTGCACTAAAAACATTGCTTCTCTCAATAAATAAAATGCATTCACGAGTATTCCAGTTTCAACAGTGGTGAAAGAGAACACAGAACAGATCTACGTATGTGTTGAAAAGCAAATGTCAGGCAATATGGTTACAATACAATACTACAATTAGAAAAAAACAAATATCCAAGCAGCTTATAAATGATGATTTCTCAAGCAAGCATAAAGTTAAAAACTTTATTTAAAATTCACAGCAACGTGTTTCTTAGTCATCTTAAGCCTGACGAAACAGCCCAATTTAGATGGCTGAGAAACGCGTTGAAGTGATTTTTAAATAAAGACGTTTTTAACTTTACTTTATTGTTTATAAGCATGTTGGATAGAGTTGAATATCCTATAAGACTGAGGTTCCTGCTCTTTGATGGGGTATTGCTGTTCCTGCACTGGTGTGGGCCAGTCTTCTGGACGGCTGTGAAGTTCCAGCTTGTGCATAAAGCACCTGGAGGTGCACTTCTAAAGTGAGTATGATTTTTACATCTGCATCTACAATTATTTCAAGACTGTGCTAGGCCATGTAGTGCCCTTGTTTTTAGTCTATTCCAGCTTGTACATGAATGAGGTGGGCCAACATTTTCTACAAGGAAATGCCTGGGTGTCATCTTCCATGACAATCCATATAGAAGATTCTGATACATTATATGGACTGATATTTGTATATATTGGTTAAGAGGTTTATTGTTTATTTTGCAAGAGCGCCCCCTATTTATATATACAACAGTGTGCTAGGTTACAAGTAGAGCACTAAATTATTGCGCTCCCACAAACAGGAAAATTTGCCCGTTTGTGGGAGAGCGATAATTAAACAGCCATTACAAGTGGCTGGTTATTGCTACAGCAGGCTCGCGTTAGCAATTAGCGCTCTGATTTTTTTTTTTTAAAGTTGGCGGGAGTGGGGTGTTAAAAAAAACCAGCACTGAAAAGTGCCTTTGCATTGTGGTCTATGGGAAAAGTGTGTTCCCATAGAACGCAATGTAAATATATATGTATATGATAATATATATTTAAATTGGTTCCCAGCTTAAAGTAATAATATATTCGCTATTAAGTATTAATCAGGCCCCTTTTTAAAAAATACTGTAGGGACCCAATTAGTGCACAGTAATCTAAAATTAATAATTTGTATCACCAGAGGGTCATAAGTAGATTATATCCAGCACAAAACTTATTTCCAGCTAAATTGCTCCACATACTGTGTCATAAAAAGGAGAGACAGACCCAAATAGTGTTCAAATTCAAAATGTTTTTATATACCAAAACCAGAAACTTTTGACAGTTTGCTTATTATAACTACATAGGAGCAAAGACTAAGTGCAAATGGTGGGGTACCCCAAAGCCTAATTTCACATATTATTCATGCATAAAAAACTTCAAATAAGAATGCAATCAAAATGGCATATAAAGGGTATAACAATAACCTGAATTAGACTCCATATGAGCAGTCAATGGAGACATAACAAATCAATGTCCCAAATATAACGATGTAATTCAATCACCTATTAGCTCATTTCCAGGTAGTCCCAGTCCCAAAAAGAAAATTAGCCAGTTGCGGAGTTAACAGAGTCACAGTTTATCTCACCAGACTTCCAATAGATTTTCTCTGATTGTTAACCTTCGGTTACTTTTCCGTGCTCTGTTTGTACACGTCTCACATCTCAGATCCTTGTGCTGCAGTTGGCTGTCCCTGCCGTCAACCTTATAGTTGGATACTGCACACTGATCACTTACGTAGTCGGCTCATCACAAAGTTCACCAAGCGTCTTGGATACTGCTGATGTATTCAAAGTAACCGGGTGGGACTTTTTATTCAGCGGTTAATATATCCCATCAAATTTGCAACGAAGTAACAGAGCTCCAAACATCAAGGTGCTACCGCCCGCATTAGATTTCCAGTGGGCGTAGCAATTGATTCACGCAACGTACGTTTCACCTGTTAGTGCTCAGGCTTTCTCAAGCGTCATGATTACCTGAGGCAAAAGGTACTGCCTTTTATTCAGAATGAAATTTTCATATTGGCCTACGGTGAAATTGGTAAACACAGACTGTCAAAGGTCTCTATATTCAGCAGATCGCTCAATTATAGGCTTAGCAAACAAGGAGTGGGAGTTATGGTGACTGAAAACAAACATACATTTTGCTCTAATAAGGATATTGCCTAAATTCTCTTGCCTAACCTCTTACTTACTTTGAAAAAAGTAAAATCACTGCAGTTAATGCTAAACATAGTTAAACAAACAAAATAACAATTAAGGACAGAATAAAATAATTTAGAAAAAATGAAAATAACTATGAAGTGGTCAATAATTTTTGTTCCAGTTCAACCTTAGTCAGTGAGGAATGGTGCATAATTTATCTCTTCATTAAGTCCCATTGGCTGTAGGGAATTCATATTAAATATCCATTTACATTCAGCTTTTAGTAAATGATTATCAATGTCACCTCCTCTGGACTTTAGGTTAATTAGCTCTAAGCCCATCCATCTAAGGTTAGCATCACTGCTATTATGGCATTCCGCAAAATGTCTAGTCACTCCGCTTGTTTTGATCCTTTCTTTCAAAATGTCCCTACGGTGTTCCTTGATCCTCTCATGCAGCTCTCTATACGTTTTTCCGATATAAAATTTCGGACAAGAGCAAGAGACAAGATACACAACCCCCTCGCTTTTACATGTAATGTGTCCCTTAATTCTGAAGGTTTTACCTTCTGCATTAGAGACTTTGTTTCCTTTCATCATAAATTTACATACAATGCATTTACCACACGTGAATGAGCCACTGCTATGCTTTCTTTTACTAAGCCAATTTTGCTTCTCACTCATTATAGGATTGATGAAGTGACTATGGACTAGTTTATCCTTCAAAGAAGGTGCCCTACAGGCTGTTAGCGACGGGTTAGTCCCTACAATTTTCCTCACCTCACTATCAATAGTCAATACTTTCCAGCGTTTACTTAAAATAGACCTGATATCTAACCATTTATCATTGTAAGTCGAAATGAACCTTACAATGTTTTCTTTTTGTTTAGTATTTCCATACAATAGCTGTTCTCTTAGTGTCTGATAAGCTCGCTGATAACCCTTATTAATACTATTTCTAGGGTAGCCACGTTTTTGAAATCTTACTTTTTGATCATGGGCATGCTCTCTAAATTTGGCTATAGTTGAGCAATTTCTCTGATGCCTTAAAAATTGTCCGATCGGAATTCAATTAATTTGAGATGGTGGATACCCGCCTGTAGTAAAGTGTTAGCTGCTGTGGGCTTCCTATATGATTCAGTAATTAGTTGGTCATTCATTTTAGTGATTCTCAAATCTAGAAAAGTTGAGCGATACTGCTGAATATAGAGACCTTTGACAGTCTGTGTTTACCAATTTCACCGTAGGCCAATATGAAAATTTCATTCTGAATAAAAGGCAGTACCTTTTGCCTCAGGTAATCATGACGCTTGAGGAAGCCTGAGCACTAATAGGTGAAACGTACGTTGCGTGAAGCAATTGCTACGCCCACTGGAAATCTAATGCGGGCGGTAGCACCTTGATGTTTGGAGCTCTGTTACTTCGTTGCAAATTTGATGGGATATATTAACCGCTGAATAAAAAGTCCCACCCGGTTACTTTGAATACATCAGCAGTATCCAAGACGCTTGGTGAACGCTGTGATGATCAGTGTGCAGTATCCAACTACAAGGTTGACGGCAGGGACAGCCGACTGCAGCACAAGGATCTGAGATGTGAGACGTGTACAAACAGAGCACGGAAAAGTAACCGAAGGTTAACAATCGGAGAAAAACTATTGGAAGTCTGGTGAGATAAACTGTGACTCTGTTAACTCCGCAACTGGCTAATTTTCTTTTTGGGACTGGGACTACCTGGAAATTTAGCTGGAAATAAGTTTTGTGCTGGATATAATCTACTTATGACCCTCTGGTGATACAAATGATAATATATATATTTATGAGTTAATATGTGTAGATTGACGGTAGATGGCCAAGAAAGAAAAAAAAATGGCTCAGATACAACTCATGTAGAATATAGATAGTGCAGATGAGACAGCCAGCATAAAAGAATCCTGAGAAATTCACATGGGAAGTGTTTAATTGCATGTCTAGGGCATTAGGGGACTTGTAGAGTACTTACCACCACCATACTGCTTACTACTTGGTATATGCTGACCTCATACAATATCCAGAATATTGCAAATTATATTGCAGATAATTGCAATAGCTAGCTATTTTATGAAAGACGCATATTTGATACTGCTAAATACAGAGTTTATACTAATATTTGATAATTATGTGTGTGTGTGTGTGTATATATATATATATATATATATATATATATATATATATATATATATATATATATATATAAAATACTCACTTAAATTTGTTACACAGATATATATATATATATATAAAATAACTCATTGTGTAGTTCATTAACAAATCTAGACATATATATATATATATATATATACACACAGTATATAGAGAGGCTTAGTCTAGTGAATAGTTTCTGCTTTATCCAGGGCTTAAGTAACACCCCAAATGTGCAGAACTGTACTCGCTATGCTGTTACAAAATAAAATAAGAGAAAGATATTCTAAAGAAGTAGTTACAACAACCAAATAGATATGGAGACAGAAAATGTGTTTAAGGAGATGACATAATCAGGGAAAAGATTTCTTAGTTCCCCACAGCACTTGAGTTACACCAAGAAACGGTCTCCTTACTCACCAGCATAAATGCACATGGAATTAGGAAGTTGAGGAGGTCCCAGGTTAGTGCTGACAGCCAGTAGCTTAGGGCGGAGGCTCCGCTCACAAACTGCACGTGTTTCGACTTCACAGCTCGCTCACCAACAAGCAGCAGTGAAAAGGTGCTCGCCAGAGACGCCATCCCATACAACAGGTTAATAGCAATAGCAAACCCTGTCTGACCCCTGCGCCAAGTAAAAAAAAATGTATATATATCAGACTTAAAATATTTAGCAAAACATATCACAACAAACACATTTTTTCAGTTGTTGTGTTAGCGCAATTACCAGTAATTAGAAATCCTAAAAACAATTAATTGTGGCATCTCTTCATTTCCTATGTTATCCACCTAAGTCACTAACGTGCAAGCCATATTTTCAAATATAGAAATATTAACTCTATATGATAATTGGAAATATTTGTCAAATTGAATAGTTTGTCTTTTTATGAAATTTAAATGTTCTTTAAAAATTCTCTCTCAATACAATAAAAATGAGCCAGATTTATTTTCTAGGCTATTTGACTGAATGAGTTAGTCTGAGAAACAAAAAAAGTTTGGTTTAAAGGGATACACAAGTTAAAATAAACTTTTATGATTCAGAAAGAGCAGCAGTTTTAAGACACTTTCCAATTTACTTCCATTATCAAATTTTGCTCAGTCTTTTTGTATGCACACTTTCTGGGGAACAAGATCCTACTAAGCATATGCACAAGCTCACAGGGTATACGTATACTAGTATGTGATTGGCTGATGTCTGTCACATGATACAAGGGGCCGGAAAATAGGAGCAAAAAATATATTTGTCAGAAAAAAAGCACAAGCTCACAGTGTATACATATACTAGTCTGTGATTGGCTGATATCTGTCACATGATACAAGGGGCCGGAAAATAGGAGAAAAAATAAATTTGTCAGGGAAAAAAATCTGCTTATTTGAAATTCAGAGTAGGAGTTAAATCATTTTTTTTTTTATTATGCACTTGTTAATTATGCAACTCTACTGCATTGAGTGGTCCTTTAGCTATTATGCTATTGTTCGTTCCCAGGTTAAGCGCTTATCTCTTTTTATTCATGCAAATTATGACTCTTAGGGAAGTCTCCCTAAGTATGATGTGGGAATCCAGACGTGGACCCGTTGCTCAGTGTGCCTAGAAACGTACGTCTGGGGTTTTGCCGTTTCTCTCGTTCCGAGAGGGATTAACTGGTATTTCGGGGCTGGACTGTACTGTGAAGTCAGGATCAGACTGATATGCTTCAGGAAAGTTCTTCTCTGTGAAAGGCACATGTTGAGCAAAAAGAGGCTGCTTCTTGGGTGGTAACTAGCCATAGAACAAGCTATTAGGCTATTGTTCTTTCCCAGATTGAGCGCTTCTCTCTTTTTATTTAGGTCCTTTAAACATGTCATGTGCTATGGAATTTTGCGGCACTATACAAATAGATGATAATAATTATTCCCACGTTCCCTACTTACTCTAAGAGCTGGTCCTTTGCGGTCTCTGTGGTGTTTCTTGGTTGTGGGTAGTTGGTGACAGAGATGGAAGCTTCTGGCCCTGCCACCATGCGAAACAGAGCATTATCTACCAGGGAGAGGGCAGTGGCAGCAGCGTGAAAGGCCTGGTTATTGAATCGTGCTTTGACATTGATACGAGATCCATATGTAAATAGCTCGGCAGCACAGACACAGTGTTCAGCAAACAGACCCCCCTCTTCTGAGGCCTGCTCCAGGAGGTAATCGTCAAGATTTTCTGTAGGGCAGAAGAAAAAAATAAATAAATAAAAAGGGGGGGGGGGGGTATGGAAATGTCAAAGAAGCAGGGATAGAGAGCAAATTAGGAAATAAACCCTTAACGACCAAAAACAGTCACTTAATGACCAAGGACGTACCTCAGGGGTTTCAAGCGGTGGAAGCAATCGTGATCGCTTCCAGTCGCTTTCAAGGTATCGCAGTGATGCCTCGATATTGAGGCATTACTGCAATACCTTTTTTTACCCACCGATGCAGAGAGAGCCATTATGGTGTATAATATGTGTGGGTAAAGTAAATGAGTAAGAGGAAAATTACAGCTAAACACAAACACCGCAGAAATGTAAAAACAGCCCTGGTCCCAAACGGTCAGAAAATTGAAAAATGGTCTGGTCACTAAGGGGTTAAAGGGATACTAAACCCAAATTTTTTTCTTTCATGATTCAGATAGAGCATGCAATTTTAAGCAACCTTTTAATGTACTCTTATTATCATTTTTTCTTTGTTTTCTTGGTATCTTTATTTGAAAAAGCAGGAACGTAAGCTTAGGAGCCGGCCCATTTTGGTTTCGGCACCTGGGTTGCGCTTGCTGATTGGTGGCTAAATGTACCCACCAATCAGCAAGCGCAACCCAGGGTGCTTAACTAAAAATGGTCCGGCTCCCAAGCTTACATTCCTGCTTTTTAACTAAAGATAGAAAAAGAACAAAGAAAAATTGATAATAGAAGTAAATTAGAAAGTTACTTAATATTGCATGCTCTATCTGAATCATGAAAGAAAAAAATTGGGTTTAGAATGGAGGGTATAGTATGGGGAAAGATAAACATGAAACCATACGATGAGCAGAATAAATGCAGCCTTCTCCATCAGACTCTAAAGAGTCTGGAAATTACATTATGTAGAAGAGAAGCACAGAACACCACAAACAACAACAGAATATTAATGCCCTGCATGTACCTAGCACTTCCTGGGGTTCTGCTAGTTGTCCTGGTAGCTGATCTCTGAAGTTCTGTGCCAGGGTCTGTATAATATCTGTGGCATTGACTGAAAGGGAGTAAGGTACCCTGGTGTGTCCGTATGGTGAGAGACTAAGTTCAAGAGCAGGGGAGTCCTGTGGGCCAGGGAAGGTTTTCCCTACGACCAGTGCTAAACTAGTGAAGACAAGGGGTACCAGGAACTGCCCCACTGCCATCTTCCAATTTCGCCAACTGTAGGCAGCTCGCTTCACAAACAAGGCATAGAACTGCTGGCACCACAAGGAGAACTGCAAACAGGAGAAAATGTTGGTAAGAAATAACAGACAGAAAAGGGAGAGACACACAAAGAATAGCAAATGAGAACTTGTACATAATCTCAAGGTAAGGGTGATGCAGAACATTCACTTCCGGTGTTCAGATTTCTACTGATTAAAAGTGCCACCCAACCCCTTTGTAAATAGTCTTAACAAAAAAATGATTAAAACAATACAAACTTAAGTTTAACAATTATCTAGGCATAACCAATACTACATCATTTATTAGATATAGAGTAACCATTACATTCTCAGAAAAAGAAAAAAAAAAAAACAGTCACTAATAAAATGTTCTTATAAAAGCAGAAGTAAAAATATGCTATGGAGTGTAGCAGTAATTTGTGAGTCAAGCCTCTATATAATAAATTATCTACAGCACTGTGTAACAGTATATGCTCTGTACAGGATCACTATTAGCCAGAAGCTGGAAGAGCCGTCAGAGAATGTCGGTCAGTTTTTGTCTCATCTATAATTTTATTAAAGGGACAGTCTAGTCAAAATTAAACTTTCATGATTCAGATAGGTCATGCAATTTTAAAACAACTTTCCGATTTACTTTTATCATCAAATTTGCTCTGCTGTCTTGGTATTCTTAGTTGAAAGCTAAACCTAGGTGGGCTCATATGCTAATTTATAAGCCCCTGAAGGCCGCCTCTTTTCTGAATGCATTTCACAGTTTTTCACAGCTAAAGGGCATTCGTTTATGTGTGCCATATAGAACTGAGATAAGGGGGAAGTTTGCAGAGGCTTAGATACAAGGTAATCACAGAGGTAAACAGCGTATTTATATAACCGTGTTGGTTATGCAGAACTGGGGAACGGGTAATAAAAGGGATTATCTATCTTTTTAAACAATAACAATTCTGGAGAAGACTGTCTCTTTAAATTACATTGTATATAATTATGTACCTGTAGTTTTCTAGTGACCTGGCAGGCTATAGAAGGTCAATATGGGGTGTATAAAGTGCCTTACACAGAAATTTTGGAGGAAAACTGGGATGTCAAATTATCGTTGAAAGGTTTTGAATATTTATTGTTGGAGGCGCCAGTCTTAAACACTGATGCCCATTGATTATGTGAATAGGAAAAAAAAAAAAATCACATACAGAAAATGCAGAGGTGCCGGAGACTACTTCTCATGTCACAACATTCTAATATCAAACCCCTTACCCCTCCATTTAGCTTGATATTGGAGCAATCCTCTGTAATCAGAACGCCACTGTCTTCTGTGCAGTCGCTCATGGAACAGGATTCCTCAGCCCCCCAGTCATTGGCACGCCGTTCATGCTGGTACTGAAGAGCCGGCAACTGGATGGCCTGAATATCCAGGCTAGTGTCTACCAGTTTTCCTACCCTGAAATGGAACAACATAAAAAAACTACAATTTAGAGATCAACATCAAAAGAATCCAGGCTGCAAATGTTGTCAGGGTACAGAATTTGTAGGGTAGTACAAGCAGCAAGGGGCTGGAAGAATAAATACTTACCGTAAGAAAACTTCTTCCATAGTTGTAACTGATGCCCCATAACTCGCAATACCCAACTCCCCACGACGCAGCTCTAGCTCTGTAAACAGCGGTTCAAATCTGGGAGAGGAACAGGAGAGTGATGGGCAAGAAAAGAAGAGAAAAGAGGGAGTTAAGAAATGAAGAGAATGGAGAGACCGTGCAGAGGGAAAGGGGGGGAGAGAATGTGAAAAAACAGAATTTTTGCTTACCTGATAAATTACTTTCTCCAACGGTGTGTCCGGTCCACGGCGTCATCCTTACTTGTGGGATATTCTCTTCCCCAACAGGAAATGGCAAAGAGCCCAGCAAAGCTGGTCATATGATCCCTCCTAGGCTCCGCCTACCCCAGTCATTCGACCGACGTACAGGAGGAAATATGCATAGGAGAAACCATATGATACCGTGGTGACTGTAGTTAGAGAAAATAATTCATCAGACCTGATTAAAAAAACCAGGGCGGGCCGTGGACCGGACACACCGTTGGAGAAAGTAATTTATCAGGTAAGCATAAATTCTGTTTTCTCCAACATAGGTGTGTCCGGTCCACGGCGTCATCCTTACTTGTGGGAACCAATACCAAAGCTTTAGGACACGGATGAAGGGAGGGAGCAAATCAAGTCACCTAAATGGAAGGCACCACGGCTTGCAAAACCTTTCTCCCAAAAATAGCCTCTGAAGAAGCAAAAGTATCAAATTTGTAAAATTTGGCAAAAGTGTGCAGTGAAGACCAAGTCGCTGCCTTACATATCTGGTCAACAGAAGCTTCGTTCTTGAAGGCCCATGTGGAAGCCACAGCCCTAGTGGAGTGAGCTGTGATTCTTTCAGGAGGCTGCCGTCCGGCAGTCTCATAAGCCAAACGGATAATGCTTTTAAGCCAAAAAGAAAGAGAGGTAGAAGTTGCTTTTTGACCTCTCCTTTTACCAGAATAAACAACAAACAAAGAAGAAGTTTGTCTGAAATCTTTAGTGGCCTCTAAATAGAATTTTAGAGCACGGACTCCTGGTTAATATTTTTGTTGGAAACAACTTTCGGAAGAAAACCAGGCTTAGTATGCAAAACCACCTTATATGCATGGAACACCAGATAGGGTGGAGAACACTGCAGAGCAGATAACTCTGAAACTCTTCTAGCAGAAGAAATTGCCACCAAAAACAAAACTTTCCAAGATAATAACTTAATATCTACGGAATGTAAGGGTTCAAACGGAACCCCTTGAAGAACTGAAAGAACTAGATTGAGACTCCAGGGAGGAGTCAAAGGTCTGTAAACAGGCTTGATTCTAACCAGAGCCTGAACAAACGCCTGAACGTCTGGCACAGCTGCCAGCCTTTTGTGAAGTAAAACAGATAACGCAGAAATCTGTCCCTTCAGAGAACTTGCAGATAATCCCTTCTCCAAACCCTCTTGTAGAAAGGATAAAATCCTAGGAATTTTTATCTTGTTCCATGGGAATCCTTTAGATTCACACCAATAGATATATTTTTTCCATATCTTATGGTAAATCTTTCTAGTTACAGGCTTTCTAGCCTGAATAAGAGTATCTATGACAGAATCTGAAAACCCACGCTTTGATAAAATCAAGCGTTCAATCTCCAAGCAGTCAGTTGGAGAGAAACCAGATTTGGATGTTCGAATGGACCTTGAACAAGAAGGTCCTGTCTCAAAGGTAGCTTCCATGGTGGAGCCGATGACATATTCACCAGGTCTGCATACCAAGTCCTGCGTGGCCACGCAGGAGCTATCAAGATCACCGAAGCCCTCTCCTGGTTGATCCTGGCTACCAGCCTGGGAATGAGAGGAAACGGTGGGAAAACATAAGCTAGGTTGAAGGTCCAAGGTGCTACTAGTGCATCTACTAGAGTCGCCTTGGGATCCCTGGATCTGGACCCGTAACAAGGAACCTTGAAGTTCTGGCGAGACGCCATCAGATCCATGTCTGGAATGCCCCATAATTGAGTTATTTGGGCAAAGATTTCCGGGTGGAGTTCCCACTCCCCCGGATGGAATGTCTGACGACTCAGAAAATCCGCTTCCCAATTTTCCACTCCTGGGATGTGGATTGCAGACAAGTGGCAGGAGTGATCCTCCGCCCATTGAATTATCTTGGTCACTTCCTCCATCGCCAGGGAACTCCTTGTTCCCCCCTGATGGTTGATATAAGCAACTGTCGTCATGTTGTCTGATTGAAACCTTATGAATTTGGCCTTTGCTAGATGAGGCCAAGCTTTGAGAGCATTGAATATCGCTCTCAGTTCCAGAATGTTTATCGGGAGAAGAGATTCTTCCCGAGACCATAGACCCTGAGCTTTCAGGGGTTCCCAGACCGCGCCCCAGCCCACCAGACTGGCGTCGGTCGTGACAATGACCCACTCTGGTCTGCGGAAGCTCATTCCCTGTGACAGATTGTCCAGGATTAGCCACCAACGGAGTGAATCTCTGGTCCTTTGATCTACTTGAATCGTCGGAGACAAGTCTGTATAATCCCCATTCCACTGTCTGAGCATGCACAGTTGTAATGGTCTTAGATGAATTCGTGCAAAAGGAACTATGTCCATTGCTGCAACCATCAATCCTATTACTTCCATGCACTGCGCTATGGAAGGACGAAGAACAGAATGAAGAACTTGACAAGAGCTTAGAAGTTTTGATTTTCTGACCTCTGTCAGAAAAATTCTCATTTCTAAGGAGTCTATTATTGTTCCCAAGAAGGGAACTCTTGTTGACGGGGAAAGAGAACTTTTTTCTATGTTTACTTTCCATCCGTGAGATCTGAGAAAGGCTAGGACGATGTCCGTATGAGCCTTTGCCTTTGACAGAGACGACGCTTGAATCAGGATGTCGTCCAAGTACGGTACTACTGCAATGCCCCTTGGTCTTAGAACCGCTAGAAGGGACCCTAGTACCTTTGTGAAAATTCTCGGAGCAGTGGCTAGCCCGAATGGAAGTGCCACAAACTGGTAATGCTTGTCCAGAAAAGTGAACCTTAGGAACTGATGATGTTCCTTGTGGATGGGAATATGGAGGTACGCATCCTTTAAATCCACCGTGGTCATGAATTGACCTTCCTGGATGGTAGAAAGGATCGTTCGAATGGTTTCCATTTTGAACGATGGGACCCTGAGAAATTTGTTTAGGATCTTGAGATCTAGAATTGGTCTGAACGTTCCCTCTTTTTTGGGAACTATGAACAGGTTGGAGTAAAACCCCATCCCTTGTTCTCTTATTGGAACTGGATGAATTACTCCCATCCTTAACAGGTCTTCTACACAATGTAAGAATGCCTGTCTTTTTATTTGGTTTGAAGATAATTGAGACCTGTGGAACCTTCCCCTTGGGGGTAGTTCCTTGAATTCCAGGAGATAACCTTGAGAAACTATTTCTAGTGCCCAAGGATCCTGAACATCTCTTGCCCAGGCCTGAGCAAAGAGAGAAAGTCTGCCCCCCACCAGATCCGGTCCCGGATCGGGGGCCATCCCTTCATGCTGTTTTGGTAGCAGTGGCAGGCTTCTTGGCCTGCTTACCCTTGTTCCAGCCTTGCATCGGTCTCCAGGCTGGTTTGGGTTGAGAAGTATTACCCTCTTGCTTAGAGGATGTAGAAGTAGAGGCTGGTCCGTTTCTGCGAAAGGGACGAAAATTAGGCTTATTTCTAG